>NC_091747.1:51344046-51488923 GCF_043380555.1 Nothobranchius furzeri
ATAGTACTTGAATTCCTGCTTTTGAATGCATATGGTGCATTATTTACACAGTAACAAGATCAAAAGACTCACAGCTAAGTCTAGACTCGTGGACCTTTTGCATCAGTCACTTGTATCATCAACAGCAGAAAGGCAAAGTCCCGACACCATCTGCGTCGTACATCATATTTAAGGTGGCTGCACCCTGCTAATGGGATCTTAGGGTTTTGAGAAAGCTTATAAAACCTAATCTGACACACCAGATGGTTTGTTACTCGATGCCATGTGGGAAGTCGTCTGTGCAAATGGTTTGGAAAAGGGCACAAACTGGAAAAAAATAAAATAAAATAAACTGGCAGGTGATTGGATGAACTTTCCATCCATCATTGTCACCAGTGAACTTTAACGGTTTGTCTTTTAAATTCTGGTTAAAGAATACAGGAGGCATTAACAAAAGCCTCCAGTTCCATTTATCCTCATTTCAGCACGCCTAATAACACTGCTGTTTTCACACATGAACCTCAGCTATCACTCTTATTATGGGATGTTTAAGTACTTTAAGATCTTCTAAATGATGTACAAACTTAAACCTCAATATCATAATAACAAACCTCCAGCTGCCTTGCAAATTAATCTAAGGCAATAGTGGATTATTATTATTTTTTAAATGCGGATCCACATCAGACAAATGACCAAAAGTCTTCTTGTAGCTCGCATGCTGATTAGTTCAAACTTGATTTAGCGAACAATTCAAATTGCAAACACTCAAGAAAGAGTTTATGTTGCTTGAAATCCTACAAGAATGCAAATAGAAAGGAAGCAGTAGTTAGAACCAAAGAGAACTGGCAGTGGCTCTCCACTTTCTCCTTATATTATACAATCATTTCAGAGGTTCTGGAACAATGGTGGCAGGTGTGAAGAGCACCGTCTTGAACATTCTCAGCTGTTAGTAAACCAAATGTCTGTTAAATAATAATAAAAATTATTTTGTGGGAAGAAAATATCTGCCGCCCATGGAAACATACAACCACTAATTGTGTCTTAACACATCCTCATAAGCACCAGCAATGTCACACCTGTTCATAAAAACTTTAATTTTTTTATTTATTGTCCACAAATAACTTCCTAATTTGCTCCTGAAAGTTCCTCTTGTCCACAAAAACCAGATTTTTCTTCAACACTAATGTCCCCAGGACTCAGGACTCCTCCATCTCCCGCGGGTGTGTGGGGGCACGGCTGTGGCCCCTCATACTCACTACTGACGCTACTAACGCTTCTATAGAGAAACCTTACATACACTAGTGCTCACACGGCGCTGTCACGAGTATGGACTTGAGCATTTTTGACACATAACTTAAGGCTGCGGTTGGCACTAAATGCACTATGAAACATTACAGTTTCAGCAAAAATTGTTGTATAACTTTATGCAGTTGGTGCTGTTTTATTTTGGTGTCCCCTCTTTGCAGGTCTAGAAGCAGATAATTTTTTGTGAACTTTCCCTCCACCTCTCCCTCTCCTCTCCCCCTTTTCTCTTTCATTTCTGTTTCCGTCGGCATTTAAATGACCGGACAGATTTCTAATAAAGTTTTGGTATCAGGCGAGGCATCGTAGCTGACGCTATACTGCTCCACCTGTGAGGGAGAACAAAAACACACTAATGTCCTCTAATGGGACTTCACATAGAAGTGGGTCTGTTCTAATAATTAGACTTTTACATTCTTACAGTAAAATGTGATGCTTTTATTTAGTGTTGCAATCACGTTAGACTTTTATTTCGACATGATAAATAATATTAAAGTGAAACATATCCACATATAGATCAATAGATAGGTCGTTAGATTGATATAGACATGGATAGAAATAGACAGGTAGACACATCTGCATACATTTATTTCAACTCTTCGATTTGATGTACTGGAAAATGTACTGAACTTTAACATCGAGCATTATTAGACATCCCAGAATAATCCATTAAGATAGCTTTTTGAATAAAAATCTTCTTTTCGAATCTCTATCATAATTTTTTGTGCAAACTACAAAAAAAATGACTGAAAATGTGAAATTTGCGTCACCCTCTGTGCATCTTGCAACTGACTTGCCCGTGGTTTTTATTGTTTAATGGATGAGCAGCAGCATCGCATCAGGCGCCCTTTCTTTCCTCCTCCATCACAGACACAACCGGACGCCACATGGCTCGGGATTTACCATGGCGACACAGCCAGGAGGCTCTAACTCAAACCTTCGGCGGAATGTCATGGAATGTCAGGGAGATGCCGACGTGATGAGCAGGGGAGAGCGGGACATTGTTCTGTTGGTGCAGCAGCAGGCTCAGCTGGCCTAAACAGCACCGGTCCCTTCAGCCTCGTAAGACTAATGGTGGAAAATCACAACCTTGGGGTTTGATCCTCTAAAGGGCCTTGGAGACTTAATTAATATGCAGCTTTTTGCTGTACACACAAACACTGTGAGGAAAACAGGGCAGGCATTAAATATCAGATATGTCTCTGAGCACATGAGGGCACAAAGACGTGCGACCGTCCACACACGCCATAAATCCCCTGCAAAGGAGGCGAAAGCTATAAAAATATTCAGCTGCTCTCTTGCAGGCTAAAGGAGGAGGCAGGTCCTGTCTTCCGCGTTAGGTCTGAATGTGCTGTGCAGGCATTTTCACCATCTCAGTTCTCAATGTATGACTTCCCTTCCCCCCACCCTCTCCATCGCGCTGTATCCTCCTCATCCACTCAGCAGGCTTCCCTCCCCCATCCCACTCTCAGCATCCCCTTGGGAAGATGGAGCAACCGCATAGAAATTAATTGATATCCAAGCCCCGACGCAGGATTAACCAAGTAGGCGAATTCCAGTTGTCACATAATCAGGGCTGGTGTACTATTTGACTTTCATCAAACGGGGCTGACTGAAACGGCGACCGGGGATAATGACAGGGAAAAACGAGCCAGCTGCTGTGCCCCTCCACCCTCACTCCATCCATCCCTTCCCCCCTCACTCTCCTCAGCATCTCTCCATCCATCCCTGCCTCCAATCCTCACGTGAAAATGCTTTCCAACGGGCGCCGCTGTCACATTTGGTTCTTGTAGTTTACAGACACAATCCACAGACATTTACCGCACTTTTTCATCAAGTGGTTTATCTTCATGCAAGCAAATACCTCCACGGGGGTGTTTGCTGTTAAAGATCTGAGCTGAATCATCACCTGAAGTCGAAAACAGTGGAAGCGGTTGCTGCATAAGCGTTTGAGGCTTCTTTTTCCACTTCGGTGTTCGGTTTCTTTTGGAGACAACGGAAGATGAAATGTTGAAGGAAAGTGGGTCAAGCAGCACAACGCCCTGATGAAGCATGACTTGCTGCAAAAAAAAAAAAAAAAAAAAGAACGCCAGAAGATTTTTGAGAGGATGATGCAGATATGGGAACGTGGAGAGCCGAGGCTCTTGATCTGTCCTTCTGCAAAAGTAAAAAATTGTTTAGCACAAATTCCAGGATGCATATTTCCTGAAATAAAAATATTTTAATCCCTCAAATAATATAAACACAATGCATCGCCCTGCTTACTCTCCATACAAATCAACTGAAAACAACATAGTCATTTCTATGAGTGCTGTTTTGTATTTAAATTGGCATTTCAGCAGCAGAGCTCACACTCCAGGGCTTAAATCGTTACATTTCTTTAGAATTTCATGCTGCTTAAAAATCAATATGTTAGCTAGTTTTCTGTGTGTGATTGTTTGGATCTGAGGCGCGAATAGAGGCGAGTACGGGAATAAAAATCAGTCCAGCAAAGCAAGCTGGCTGTGGTTGATAATATGGCTTTTGAGCTTCTTCACTGTGACCTCAGGCTGCTGGTTTACAAAGTAAGTGACCACACACACACACACACACACACACACACACACACACACACACACACACACACACACACACACACACACACACACACACACACACACACACACACACAGGCAACATGATTTATTTTATTCTATGTCACAGAGAGATCCAATCTATTGTAGTATAAATGCAAAATATCAGTTATCAACTGCAGGAGAATTGTACACTTTATAGGATGTGTGTGGTCTTATGGTTCTAAGAGAAGTAGTAGAAGGGAAAAGAGAGCTGATCAAAAAAACACACACACACGCTGCACAAATTCATGCGCTTTCAGCAAAGCTGTGTATTAAAAGCATGATGGGAGGGATACCTGGACAGATGGCAGGCAGTCATCCCGATGGACCTGCCATCAGAGCTCCGGCTGAGAGGAAGAGGAGGACAGAAACAGCCTCATCTGCTACACACACACACACACACACACACACACTGCTAGGAAGCAGACATGCATGCATGCGTGCATAGCTGTGCACCATTTTTAGGATATTGTGCCTCCCCTAAAGATATAGTTTGCAAAAAAAATTTTGATTAAAAAAATTCTATTTAACAAAATAAAAGCAACTAAAGCTCAACACATTTGCAGGCAGCAGATAGTTTGGTTTATTTGTTTTAATGTAACTCTGACAAATGAATAAATTTCATCTTATCTAATTAAGATTGATTTTTGCTCAGTTAGATGCTTTACGGTGAGAGGAGGGTGTGTGTGTGTGTGTTCGAGAGAGAGAGAGAGAGAGAGAGAGAGAGAGAGAGAGAGAGAGAGAGAGAGAGAGAGGCTAACAGACTACTGAGACCCACTACTCTGGCCTAAATCACATTTCAAAGCATAGAGGAGTCTATTATAGGAAATTAGAACGGCCTTGGATCTCAACAAGCCTATCCTTCAATTTTATTGAGTCTTCTCAGTAGCCCTTGGTGCATTGTGTTGCACTTGTCAATAGCAATTCGTCTGCATTTGTTGTGTTGACAAACAGCGCCGGGCATCTATGAGCAGCTAATAAAAAGTGTGGCGTGATGTGCACAGACACACTCGGGTTCGATTTGTCTCGATGGGAATTTTCCTGATTCTAAACACAAATCTGGTTAGAAAAGTGAAATAAATAGTTGATGTTTGGTGAAATCTGGCAGACGAGATGAGCCTCAACTTTTATCTCCCCTGAATAAGTTGATGCACATTTCCTGTCAGTCGCTGCTACTTTTATTTGCAGCATGTTTTACGAAAGTAGGAAAAGAAGCACCAACCGGGAATCCATCCCAGGTTCCAGTTTAGATGCACGCTGTCAGCAGGCATTCTCTGAACATACACGTGAAGATTTCTAACCACCTCCCCTGAGTGTTTACTTTAATCTTTAAACCCCCACCATCCCCTAATTTCCATCCATCCCCCCTATCTACTGCTGACACTCTCCAAACCTGACACGGATCATGTCAGATCATTTTTTTGCAGGCAAATCAATATTGCAACCGTAAATTTCATTTAAATAAACATTAGTGGCCTACTTAATTAATAACCCCCTCGTCTACAGTTTGTTGGTGTCAGAAAGCCTTTGATGTTGGTATGAATATTCTTTTTTTAGAAAATGAAGCCCTTGCATGATTATTGTGCCGTCAGCTTCTTCCTGCACTGTAAGAAATGAAATGTTGAATTAACCTAACCAAGTTTGTCAACTGCAGTTTATCTTACCAGACAACTAGAACTAATTACTAGAACTTACTGGAACAAATTATTGTCACAATAAAAATGTGTAAAATAAAATATGTAAATGTGAGAGTTTACTACCATACCCACTTAAAACAGAGATTTCACCAAATTCTGACCTTTACCCTCTTGCTATTTAACCTTCCCCTCACCCCCATCCTAACCTTAACCCTGAAAAGTTTATTCCGAGTTGCAACATCCCTGTCCAACATGGTTAACGGGAACTTTTGAACGAGCAACGGGGTTAAGGTTAGGATGGGGGTGAGGGGAAGGTTGAATAGCAAGAGGTTAGAACCAGAACATGCATAGTACTTGGAAATTTGCTGACTGAACTTGAATTTCTGATATACTTAATAATGGTAATTTTTTCATTTATTTTTATTTTTATAGGCGTCTTTCATGGCACTCAAGGTCACCTTACAGTAAGACAAGAAAGAACACATCATGGTAAAACAAAGTAAGATCAACTCAATTAAATCGATAAAGATTAAAAAGCACAAAAGCAATAAAACAGGTGACAGAAAACAAATAAATTGGATGGATGGATGGATGGATGGATGGATGGATGGATGGATGGATGGATGGATGGAGATTCACAAACAAAAAGCTTTTTGAACAAGTACGTTTCAAGATGTGATTTGAAAATTGAAATGGGGTCAATGTTGCAAATCTCAGGTGGAAGAGAATTCCAGAGGTGAGGGGCAGAGTGAATAAATGCTCTGGATCCCATGGTAGACAAACGGAAAGAAGACACTGAGAGATGGATGGAGGAAGAAGATCTAAGACTACGGATGGGGACGTTAATTTGGAACAGTTCACTGAGATATGGAGGGGCAAGGTTATGAATGGCCTTAAGTGCAAGGAGAAGGAATTTGAAAGTGATCCGAAATTTTACAGGAAGCCAGTGCAGCTTCTTCAAACCAGGGGTGATGTGATCAGTGGACGGGATTTTGGAGATGATACGGGCAGCCGAGCTGAAGTTTGTGTATAGATTTTTGAGGGAGAGCAAAAAGTAGTAAATTACATTAGTCAATACGAGAAGTGACCAGGGTGTGAACAAGAATAGCAGCGCTGTGAGATGTGAGGGCTGGTCGGAGGTGTTTAATGTCACGTAGATGGAAATAAGCAACTTAAGCAGTAGTAAACAATAAACAAATGTCTATGCACATTTTACTGTTTTGTCTTAGTTATAGTAACTTCTACTTAAGTGTATTTTACCTTGTTTGTATTATTAGCTCCAACACATAATAATCCATTCCTATGTACTTAGTATTTTAAGTGTGGTTCCACTAAACCTAGTTCCTTAACCCCTTAAATTTCCAAGTTTAATGAGGCAATGGGGTTTGTTCCCATTGGCGGGACGCTGGAATGTTAAGGGGTTAAATGTAGAGTTATACACATTTACTTGTTACATAACACAGACGTGGACTAAATTGTCGGTACCCTCCGGTCAATGAAAGAAAACCCCACAATGGTTACAGAAATACTTTGAATCTGACAAAAGTAATAAAACATTTTCATTTATTTTTTTTTTAAATTATAAAACATTGTTTTTCAATCATGCTTCAACAGAACAATTTTTTAAAATGATGGTACCTCTAACTTAACATTTTGTTGCTCAAACTTTTGAGGCAGTCATTGGAATCCAACAATTCATGTAACTGTCAATGTAACTTCTGCACCTGTCAGCAGGTATTTTGGCCCACTCCTCATGAGCAAACTGCTCCAGTTGTCTCAGGCCCCGCATCAGCCCAGTTATCACCAGTGCCAGAGTCCACAGCCACGTACGACCCAGCAGCCGATAGCCACCAAAGGACCTCAGTCCCCAGCCAAAGAGAACCCATTTGGAGCCGCCAAGCCTGGAGTCCCCAACCCAACCCAGCACACCGTCACCCCCACCAATACAGACTAGCTCAGACTAAGAGAACCACAGGCCCCAGGGCTCACCCCAGCACCCCACGAGGGACAGCCAAGAATGAGGCATCCAAGCTGAGGCCACCCAGCCCTGCTCCGCAGCAGAGTGAGCGCCAACCCCCCAACAAGCTAGGTTTTGAATGCAAACACGGTCACGGAACACTCACCCCTCCTCTTGAGTATCTTCTCTGAGACACTTCTGTCAAAAATGGAAACCCATGATGCCGGAAGAAACAAGAGAGCGCTAAACACTAGTCGCAGTTTTCTAGATCCAAACAGCTTTTGTTGTTCATTACATCAAATGGTGTTTTTCTTGTTGGGACTCTGGTAGTTTGTCCTAAAGTTGAAGTGGTAGCAGCCAGCTGTTTCTCCTTTTGATATTATTGAGCCATGAACCAATTTACCGCCCAGTCCTCACCTATGGTCATGAGCTTTGGGTAATGACCGAAAGAACAAGACTGCTGATACAAGCGGCCGAAAAGAGTTTTCTCAACGGGGCGGCTGGGCTCAGCCTTAGGGATAGGGTGAGGAGCTTGGACATTCGGGAGAGACTCAGAGTAGAGCCGCTGCTCCTCCATATCGAGAGGAGTCAGCTGAGGTGGTTTGGGCATCTTGTTAGGATGCCTCCTGGACGCCTCCCCAGGAAGGTGTTTCAGGTATGTCCTGCCAGCAGGAGGCTCTCTGGTCGACCCGGGACACGTTGCAGAAAATACATCTCTGAACTGACCCAGGAATGCCTTGGGGTTCTGCCGGAGGAGCTGGTGGAGGTGGCCGGGGAGGGGACGGTCTGGAACTCCCTAGTTAGGATGCTGGACCCGCGACCCGGATAGGTGGAAAAAGACAAGACGAGACTATGTTAGGACAAAAAAAAAGCTTTAAGCTAATTTGTTTTCCAAATTTGCTATTGTAGCTTTTAGTAAATTCAACATTTTGTTTCTTACAGTGCATGTTGCAGCCTGATTCTGCGTGAGGCTTATTGAAAGTCCGCTGCATCATCAGATTAAAATCATTTACAGAGGAAGGAGGACAAAGGGAGTGTAGGGGGGAAACATCATGAAAAATCATGTATGGTGGGGATCTAATGAATCTAATCTACATGCAACCAATCTGACCAAACACTTGAGCAATATTCAGAGACCACATATCAAATATTACATGACATTAACATTGAATCAATTTCTGGGGCGTTCACACCCCAGAGCAATAACACTGAGTGTTAATGAACTTCAGGGTTATGAGACAAATAAAAAAGGGAAGTAGAAAATAACGCCATCACGGTGCGAGATGAGGACCTGACCTGTCCTTGTTGGTATGCTATAGGAAAGCAGCTGCTCATGACCCAGTTTTCACTCAGATACATAATTCAGCGGTGAGCTTCACTACTTCCACGACGCCATAAAAATATTCATCAAAACAAGCGAGCAAAATCGTCTCCAGCAGGCTTGCTAACACTCAAACATCAGCCAGGGGAACAAGTCATAAAAGCTGCAGTGACCTAAATAAGTCAGGTTGATCAACTCGTTGCATGAGTGTGACACGTTTAAAACATTCAACATGGCAGAGCAGGACTCATTAAACAAGAATCAGACCAGCAGCAGCGGCTTGGAGAATACAGAGACGAGAGCAGGAAAGGCATCGCCATGTTTGGATGCGTTTTATAAGAATGGTTCACTCATCTACTAAACCCTGTTAGAAACCAATAGAAAGGTGTAGCATCCAAATTTTAAAAATGTCTTTCATTAAATAAAGAAAATGCAACAAAACATTTCAGAACACAAATATTTCTTTTTGAGTTTTATATTTTTATTTATGTTCTCAAAAATGTCTGAAAACTAGTTTGATTAATAAACAATCTGACTAACTCATATCTGCATGTCTACATTTTAGCTTCAATTGAGTTTTTCCTTTGCTGCCAAGCTTAAGTTAACTAAGCACAGGCTACTGCTGATAAAAAAACTGTGTTAACGCAGAAGCTTCATGTTTTAGTTAAGCTTTGAAGTCCAAAAAGGTAATACCTTCAAAAGTTGATAATTACATAAGCAGCGTTGTCTCTCTGGAGATGGTAAATTATGTTTTCATGTATTTGTTTAGAGTTGGAATGCTGCATCAGAGGAAAGTGTGGCTTGTCGGAATGGGAACGCTGCAACACAGGAAAGTACGGCTTGTCAGATTTGGAATACTGTATCAGAGAAAAGTGCAACTTGTCAGAATTGGAACGCTGCATTAGAGGAAAGTGTGGCTTGTCAGAATTGGAGTGAGAAATGATAAATGACCCGCATTTGTATAGCGCCTTTCAGAGTAAGGACTCCAAAGCGCTTTACACCACAGTGTATCATTCATCCATTCACACACACATTCACACACTGATGGTGATGAGCTACGATGTAGCCACAGCTGCCCTGGGCATACTGACAGAGGTGAGGCTGCCGAGCACAGGCGCCATCAGTCCTGCAACCTTTCGATTACTGGACATCACGCTCAACCTGTTGAGCTACTGCTGCCCACACATTGCTGTATCAGAGGAAAGTGTGGTTTGTCAGAATTGGAACGCTGCATTAGAGGAAAGTGCGACTTGTCAGAATTGGAACGCTGCAATAGAGGAAAGTGCGGCTTGTCAGAATTGGAACGCTGCATTAGAGGAAAGTGCGGCTTGTCAGAATTGGAACGCTGCATTAGAGGAAAATGTGGCTTGTCAGAATTGGAACGCTGCATTAGAGGAAAATGTGGCTTGTCAGAATTGGAACGCTGCATTAGAGGAAAGTGCGGCTTGTCAGAATTGGAACGCTGCATTAGAGGAAAGTGTGGCTTGTCAGAATTGGAATGCTGCATTAGAGGAAAGTGTAGCTTTTCAGAATTGGAACGCTGCATTAGAGGAAAGTGTGGCTTGTCAGAATTGGAACACTGCATTAGACGAAAGTGCGGCTTGTCAGAATTGGAACGCTGCATTAGAGGAAAGTGCGGCTTGTCAGAATTGGAATGCTGCATTAGAGGAAAGTGTAGCTTTTCAGAATTGGAACGCTGCATTAGAGGAAAGTGCGGCTTGTCAGAATTGGAACGCTGCATTAGAGGAAAGTGCGGCTTGTCAGAATTGGAACACTGCATTAGAGGAAAGTGTAGCTTGTCAGAATTGGAACGCTGCATTAGAGGAAAGTGCGGCTTGTCAGAATTGGAACGCTGCATTAGAGGAAAGTGTGGCTTGTCAGAATTGGAACGCTGCATTAGAGGAAAGTGTAGCTTTTCAGAATTGGAACGCTGCATTAGAGGAAAGTGCGGCTTGTCAGAATTGGAACGCTGCATTAGAGGAAAGTGTGGCTTGTCAGAATTGGAACGCTGCATTAGAGGAAAGTGCGGCTTGTCAGAATTGGAACGCTGCATTAGAGGAAAGTGTGGCTTGTCAGAATTGGAACGCTGCATTAGAGGAAAGTGTAGCTTTTCAGAATTGGAACGCTGCATTAGAGGAAAGTGTAGCTTTTCAGAATTGGAACGCTGCATTAGAGGAAAGTGCGGCTTGTCAGAATTGGAACGCTGCATTAGAGGAAAGTGTGGCTTGTCAGAATTGGAACGCTGCATTAGAGGAAAGTGCGGCTTGTCAGAATTGGAACGCTGCATTAGAGGAAAGTGTGGCTTGTCAGAATTGGAACGCTGCATTAGAGGAAAGTGTGGCTTGTCAGAATTGGAATGCTGCATTAGAGGAAAGTGTAGCTTTCAGAATTGGAACGCTGCATTAGAGGAAAGTGTGGCTTGTCAGAATTGGAACACTGCATTAGAGGAAAGTGCGGCTTGTCAGAATTGGAACGCTGCATTAGAGGAAAGTGCGGCTTGTCAGAATTGGAATGCTGCATTAGAGGAAAGTGTAGCTTTTCAGAATTGGAACGCTGCATTAGAGGAAAGTGCGGCTTGTCAGAATTGGAACGCTGCATTAGAGGAAAGTGCGGCTTGTCAGAATTGGAATGCTGCATTAGAGGAAAGTGTAGCTTTTCAGAATTGGAACGCTGCATTAGAGGAAAGTGCGGCTTGTCAGAATTGGAACGCTGCATTAGAGGAAAGTGCGGCTTGTCAGAATTGGAACGCTGCATTAGAGGAAAGTGTGGCTTGTCAGAATTGGAACGCTGCATTAGAGGAAAGTGCGGCTTGTCAGAATTGGAACGCTGTATCAGGGGAAATGTATCTTGTCCAAATTGGAATGCTGCTAAAGGAATTTGAAGCTTGCCAGACTTGGAGCGCTGTATTAGAAGAAAATACATCAGAAGATTAGTACTTGTGTACTCCCCCCCCAAAAAATCTACAAATCTAATCAGCTCACATAAAAAGTGTAACTGAAACTTGTTTTCCCACCACAACCTGCAGCAGGACCTGGTCCTATAAAACCAGTGCTGATCCAGCTACTTTCCTGGATCATTTTGGCTGGGTTGCAATTAGCTGCTGTTTAAAATATCTGATGCACATTTGAAAGTCTGCACAGCTTTGAAATAAAAAACTATGAAAACAATAGCCATTATCTCAGTGGGCTGCTAATGTTGGTGACAGATTTAAGCCAGTTGGGATTCGGGTGACATGACTTGTAACTGATTAAAAGTGAAACCCAGCACTCTGGGTGCTAGGCAGACTCTCTCAGAGTCTGACTGAATTAAAAACCTTTTCCTGTCAAAATACTGTCATAAATAAGAATTCCACATGACTACAAATCTTTCATAAATGTTATTCTAATGTTTCCATTTCTCACGGTATCTGCATTCACAAAGTATGTCTGCTGCCCAGTAACAAGGTAGAATAGAAGTCGATATTTCAAAGACGGTCCCGATCAGCTCACAAAAATGCTACCTGATAAAAACCTGACCATTGTATGAAATGTAAACAGTGACGCATTCCACCAGCCCAAGCAAAGCTGCTTCATTCATATTTCAGTCAAATCTGGGTTACAGTTTTAGGACCCAAACGATTAAAGCTTAAGCTCTGGAAGCGACAGAATAAGGAATACAGAAAAGGAAATCACCTCATCCCTATTTGGGACACCTGAAATAGGCCAGAGGCAGGTTTCCTCCTATCAGAGGAAGCCTGGGAGACAGGAGGGAAAAAGAGGACAGGGAGGAGGTGGCGGGGGGATTCAGCGGGGCCCTAAGTGTGCTATCATAGGCACCTCTTGTGCCTGCCTGCTTTATTTGCAGTAGTCAGGTTAATGAGTCCACCAGCCCACTTGATGTTGAGAGGCCCACCACAAAGAGCCGCCTCATTAGAGCTAGCCTGGCATGCTGCTCTGAGACAAAAGGACATTCACACCACTGAATGCCTTTACGCTCCTCAATGCTGCCAGCCTGCGAGAGCCAACGGCATGGCATTGCCCCCACCCTGCAACCGCTCTGGCACCTGGCCAGCTGCACCACGACCCTGAGTAAACACTGGGATGAAAGAAGACTCCACCACTCTGCTGTGTGAGTTTAAGGGATTTGAAGATTCATGCTAAGGCAAATACAGGAAGTGATCTGTCAATGAATGCAATCAATGCCCGTTAGGGTGTGATTGACTGTGCTACTTCCTGTTTTGCTTCCTTTGTCACTGTCCAGTACCAGAACTCGAAAGGTAATGTTTTTGCCCCAATGTGTCCGTGAGTGTTTTTAGGCCGAATGTCTCTTGAGTCGCAGGATGGAATTTAAAGAGCAAGTTCACTGGCAAATCGTTGTTATTTTTAAAATATGATCAGTCACTCAGAGCTTCACACCCAGGCTGAATGTGAAAATACTCTTCCACCCATATTTCCTGATTTTGCAGCTGATGGGAAAAATACAGGAAATGATCTGGTCAGAAAAGGCTACACGGTAAATTAGCATTCATGGACTCACTCGTCTTGGCTCTCCACAGGGAAGATTGTTGTTGGTTGAGCATCCAGAGGAGAGCAGAGCACATCTCAGCCAGTAGAAGCTAACTCTTGGTGTTAGAAACTTTTCAACATGGCAGAACTCCCCCTGGGTTGAGTTATTTGTAGAGACAATACATCAGCTATGCAGAGAGAATGGAGGCAGTGGAAAAGTTGCATTGCTGTTAGCCAGTCAGAGGCCAGATTTCTGAATAGCATGAATAATAATAAGTAAGACTACAAATCCTGCCGTTTTCTGCCCCCTACTTGTCTGGCTAACTTCTACCTCCTGAAACAGGAGTGCGAGAGCTTTATTCCCACAGAAACAGCTCACATGGTATTTATTTACACTAGACACCATAGCTAATTTATTAAAAAAAAATTAAATACGAGTGAAAGAGAAAGCTAGGAACCCATGGTAATCACAGTTAATGAACGTTAACCCACAAATGCACAGATATTGACATGGAACTTGGCGTGGTTGCAACTGAGAGTCATCCCCAACTCCTAATCCAAATGCCAGCTGATCTTAGTTTGAAATGGTGACCGTAGTTTTTCAGTATCTCATCAACCACAGTTGGGATTTTAATACATTTTTCAGCACATTTCCATCCAAATCAATCCAATTCAAGATGGTTGCCACAGCAAACTAACCAGGTACACACATAAATGCTAAAAACTGTACCAACATCTTCAGATATTGAGCTAAAATTCTTTCTTTGTAATTGAGAATCATCTTCAACACACTTATCATTAAACATTGTGCCATGTCTTTGCTTAAAGGGGACATATTGTGCTGCCATGTGAGTCTCCAATGCCTATGGACAATCCAAACATGAAAATAAATATTCACCCGTTTTCTGTCAGTGTTTGGTTTTAGGAATCATGTGCCTAAAATGAGCCGTTTGAAAAAGTCCCCATTTGTGATGTCACTTTTAGAACATTTAGAATGGAACCACCTCCCTTGTATACGAGAGAGCTCCTGCTGGATGAGAAACAGTTTCAGACTTAGCTCCTCCCAAAAAGTGGAGCTTCTCAGCTTAAAGCAGCATGAGCAAGAAAGGGGTGGGCGTGGCCAGCTCCAGCTTGTTTTCTTAAAGCGACAGAGCCTTGAAAAGACTCATTTTGGAAGGTGATGAAAATGTCAATAAAACAGCTGAAACTGCTTTATGTGAGAGGGATTTAGTGGAAAAAAACTTCATAAACACCCCATCTACCGACCATACAGCTTAAATGACTTAAGAAAAAAGGCATAATATTGTGCTTTTAATCTTTTGCATTCATTGTTTGAGTCAACCATGTCTGCTATCAAAATATATCATGAACAGCTGAATGGGTTGTAATCAAACTTTCAGAACATCACTATTAGATATCTAATCATCTATGATACACTTTTCAAGTCAAGGGCCACCACCCTGCCATGAGAGGCAAACTAAGATTTGTGTTCCTCCTAGCAACATCTCACCTAAATACTGCCTCAAATCAGCCTAAAAAATCACAGCCGCTGCCCTTGGTGCAGGCACATAATCAGTGTGACATAATGACTGAGGTGTTAGACAGTCGTGACACAAACGCATCTCCTCTCCGAGGAACAAGCAGCTTTATCAGCCGAGGTGCAGATACGACCTGTTTAATGAGAGTTGTAGCAAAAATACTCAAATGCCACTGCTCTGTGTAATTTCATGCTTTGCAACAAAAGGCTGCAAAGTCTGATTTGATCTAAAATGCCAATGTGTATGTTTAAGTGAGAAGCATGCTGGACATCTGTTCTGTCCAGTCTCACAGTGACGAACGACTCTGCAACAGCAGCTCTGCTACAGCAAAAGCACGAACAAGTGTTCATATTTCATGTCTGTTTCACTGGCACAGATTTAGTTAACCACTTTGTTGCAGAAGAAGAAAAAAAAGAAGCTAAATCTCTCAAGGCTTCGGGTCAAGAGTTAAATAATGTCAGCATAAGCAATCTGCTGTTTCCACCACACTATTTATAGCTCCAGAAGAAACAGCTGAGCTGATTGCAGTGATGTCACCATCGCTGATGGAATGCTTTGTTCCACAGCGTGCACGCGTGCCACCTGAGGTCTGAGAGAGCTGCGAGGCGGGCCAACTTCCATGCAGGAACCAAGATGGCTGACAGCTGCCCCATTTCACCAAACTTGTGATATATAACACACACACACACACACATGCATGCAGAAACATCACTATCTTACCATACCACACCATTTTATTAACCTTTGATGCATAATGGTCACTACAGTGGACAGGTACTCAAAATTGTTATTTATTTGTTTTTGCTATTAAGCACAGCTGTCGAAGATTTTATTGCATTTGAGCTCCTCCATTTGGACTTCAGTAATCCAAGCCAACATATTTCATGCTCAGAATGCACGCTGTCCACTGAGGTGGACATGTAATAAATTATTTGTAAATTATAAAAATTTTACAAAAAATATTTGTTGAAATTTGTTTCATTCACACCTAAAGACAAATGAAAAAAATTGTTTAAAAAATCATGGTTGAAGATTTCATAATTCATGCATCAAAGGGTTAAAGTGCTTTCAACACAGCCATGCCGCTGACCAAAGCACTGAACAATAAAAACACGTCCCAGTCTTTTTTATCGGCTCAAATAAGCTCCATGACCTCATAAAAACATCTCTCTGTGTGTGTTCGTGTCACAAAGGATCTCTGTGGCTCCCGTTTGGAGGAGAGGGCTCGCATCAAAGTCGGGTACCACCAGAGAAAATCCTCCTGCGCCTTCTAAAGCATGTAACCGTTCGTCGTCCCGAGCACCACCTGCATTCAGTCGAGGCGTTGGAGAAGAGGCGCCGTACCCACGTATATATTTTTAGTAAGCCTTTGAGCTTCTTTCCGTGTCCCTAAAAGAGCACGGTTGCCTGGCAACCGTTATTGTTGCCATGGAGATTCATGTGTTGGCAGCTGCTGCAATCAGCATTAACTCAAGGCACACATTCTCATTCCGATAGTCAGGCGATGCGAAGGCAACCAGGGCAAGAGAGAGAGAGAGGGGGTAGTAATCAGGGGAAACATATGCTTGTCCATTACTCGCTGCATTAATACAATTATATCTAAAACAAATTTATGGCTGGGCTTTAGCGTGATGATCACACAGCAGACGGAGAGATAAAACTCCACCTCGTAACCGATCTCCACTTTCATGTCATAGATGGTGCTCGCTGGGAAACAAAGCAGCAAATCCGTCTGAAACCATCTCCGTTTCAAAGAGAAAACTACATCTTCTTCCTCTGAGACAACAGAGAAGGCCTATAGATGAAGGCAGGTGCAGCAGCAGCACTTATACAAAGATTGGTTTCAGGGTCTTTCTGCAGAGTGAAGACAACACTTCCTAAGAGACGGACAGTGATGCATTTCAGTCTGAGCTCAGTGTTTTTAGCAGCTTCTTCCTGACCTGTTGGCGAGGATAAGTGATATTCACCTCCTCCCATTCTTCCTACGGGCACGCATCCGCGCCCACCGGAACAATTGTGGCCCTGTTGAGAGCGAAAACGCACAAAAATCATAATAGCTGTTATTTCCTCATGGTTTTTTTTCCTCCTTTGTTTCCCCCCCTTCTCCTCCATTTTCCGACTTTCTCTGTCATTTCACCGTTCACATCACGGAGCTGTGTGGGGATAAAGAGGAAGGGGAAAAACAATAACAGACCCATTGACCCCCATTTCACAAACCTTGGGGGTAGGAGGGAAATCCACTTACAAGGCTGGAACAGACCTGCTGATTGGGCTTCAATAGGCTTTCTATTAGGGGAACAGAGGAAGTGCAGCACAAGGGCCTGACTCCTGTTCCCTTCTGAGTGAGCATGCTTCTGCAGCTGATGCAGATTTACGCCCAGCTTCTTGCACCTGGGAGGAAAGGCATGGACGCTGAGGTGCAGACCGGATATGCACGCTTTCTAAGATGTCCCAGACCATCAGTGAGGATTTCCACGTGTGACCCACGGGGTATCAGCTTTGTTTTTGTGCAATTTTGTGGATCATCTTCAAAACATCTGAGATGTTGCAGATGTCTGGAATAGAGATAGACCCATGTGGTTTTATTCTATTACTGATGGCCGATATCTGCGGTCGAGTTTTTTGACTGATATTGAGGCTTTCCACTTTATTTCTATGCTAAAAAATCACTATTAGCAACAGTTGATGCTCAACATTTCTGATCCTGAAACAGTTTTTGAGCATAGAAATTAAATGCTCAGTATTCAAATCAAACATTTAATCAAAGTTAGTCAATCAAATCAATAAGCGGACCAACTAGTAAACATAGAATGGGTAAATTAAAGGAAATGTCACCTGACAATAATTGCTTTAGAGCATTTATTAAGCAGATGTTTTTCAGGAAGGTAAATATACATTTAAATCAAACTCAGCAGCAGCAGGCTGCCCGCAGATGTGCCTGACTTTCAATCGGCTTAACTGATGAGGTACAGCTGCCGATGCTGACAAGTTGGGACAATTTTTTGCTGATGTGTAAAAAATGATTAAAATTAGATCGATATATCGGCCGACTGATTTATCGATCTATCTTCTTAATGTTTATGTTTTATCTCCACCATATCTCCCCTCATTTCTGCAAATCAGAATTATGGGAAATGTGGGGCAATTTGAGAGGGGCTGTTGTCCAAATTCTGATTAAATGAAGGTAAATGAATTAAGACACTTATGCCCAAAAGTTTTCTGACTTTTGCTATTTTTTTCTTCATTTACGTCAAACTTCTCATGGAATTTCTCAATCTTTCCGATGTACCAATTCAGTTTGGTTCCAAGGGAAAGTTCGCAGATTCTTGCAATTTTGTGAACTAGTTGCCAACAGTTGCAGCATAAAGTGAGATACTTGTGTTTGAGGGGGGCATCTTGAATGTAAACACAGATCCGGTACAATCACTTGGATGCCAGTGATCCATCCATCCATTTTCTGTACCTGCTTATCTACGCAGGGCCACTAGTGGCTGGTGCCCATCTCCAACAATCTTCGGGCAAGCCGGCGGGGTACACCCAGGACAGGTTGCCAGTCCATCGCAGGCATTCCAGTGAAATGAAACAAAACGGAAGCTTGGGATGTGTTTGTATTTTTGTGTTTTCCTATGTCAGATAGTTGTGGCCGCCACCTGGAATCAGGCTGACCCCACATTTAATCACACAAACAACCACCAACTGCTTTCGTTTATCTTTTGCTAGCACAGAAATTACCCACTAAGAATCCCTTAAATTATTAAAATGTCTGAAGTTTAGATCTGTTGGATTAACCTTAAAACCTGGTGGGGTAGAGATGTTTCCTCCTAGCAGATTAACCCTTTGACTCCACTGAAACACCAACACATCAGGTTAATGGTTGTGTAAATTTCCCTTCCTTAACAGCTTTAATCGCTCGTGGCGTTGGGAGTCAGGCGTGCTGATGAGCTGGCACCAGAATGGAGGAGGCTCATCTCGCTCTCTGTGGATGCTGCTGCTGCTGCTGGTTGACATTTAACATCACAGAAAGAGGGGAGATAGAGAGCCCGGTGCCCTACATGCACATCTGACCCCCTGCTAATGTCAGAGGGGGAAGGTCCAACACACACGTCCTTACATCTCCCCCACACAACAACAGAAGAGGACAAAAAGTGTCAGTCTCGATAATTACAGGAAATGTATTCACCTTTTAGTGTTTGAAACGTCTTGGTAGAAACATAACATCAAGCCAGAGGTGATGGGATGAAGATAAAGATAAAAAACCTCCTTTCTGCTTTGAAACGGCGTTAGCATGCTCTCTTTGGCGGACGTCACTAACAGCCAGCAGGCCTGGAAGCCACGATGACCTGGTTCTGCTGCATGCAACCGTGAAATAACAACCGCTGCTCGGGTTGACGCATCAGGATTTGGGTTTCAAAATAAAACAAAATTTGCTAAGGGGTCAAATTTGGAGAACTAAACAGAATCCACATGTTTTATTTATCTATTTATTCAGAGAATGTCAGGACTCCTGGATTATTATGATTCATGCCTTTGTTTAAATTTATTTATTTATTGGTAAGATTATTAACATGTTGATAATAAACGAGTAAACCCCCGTTTAGCTGAAAGAAAATAAACATATTTAGTCTGGTATTTATGGACACCCATTAGAAACTGGTATTATTGATTTGTGCACATTTTTATTCATGCATTGTCATAAATCACTCACAAATTACATGTTTTATACAAACATAGCATAAATAAGTCATTTATTTCCTGTCATTAAAGTTTTCACCTGTGTGTGTGTGTGTGTGTGTGTGTGTGTGTGTGTGTGTGTGTGTGTGTGTGTGTGTGTGTGTGTGTGTGTGTGTGTGTGTGTGTGTGTGTGTGTGTGTGTGTGTGTGTGTGTGTGTTTCTGCAGGACTGTTCTCAAGAGAACATCTAATTTATGTTTAAAGGTCATTTTGTTTTGAGAAAAAATAAACTTTTTAGTCAGAATTCTGATTAAAAAAATTTTAAGATGAAGAAAAAAACAAATCATATAAAACTAATGTAATCACATTTTATCATTTAGATTTTTTATAAGTAAAATGATCAATAAAAACACTGAATATAAAACAAAAGATAGGATGTTGTACTTGCATGAAGAAATGTATTTCCATATTAGCTACTTCAAACTAAAATTTCCAGAGTAGTTTTTTTGCATTGTTTTGGGGGGTTTCAGAAGAGACTGAAGCAGTCTTTCATGCATCTTTTTTTTCCCTTTCAGTCCCAGTTTGGGAACAGTCTCTTAAAAAACATCTTTCTGTGCTAAACAGCTGCAAAACTGATGAAAACAAGTGTTTGCTGTCCAGACAGAGATTGCGGCAAGAATGAGGATGAGGCCCACTCCCGGATTATGAATCTGCAGCATAAACGATCCTCTTCTATGTTTATTTTACCTTCTTAAAATATCGTTTTCTTTCTGCGTTAAAAGCTATCCTTTAGTACTTCCGGTGTGGAGGAACAGCGGTAATCCTCTTGAAGGGATGCTGAAACATCAGACGTGTGAAGGAGATGATCCGGCCTCTGT
Organism: Nothobranchius furzeri; assembly: GCF_043380555.1. NCBI lineage: Eukaryota > Metazoa > Chordata > Actinopteri > Cyprinodontiformes > Nothobranchiidae > Nothobranchius > Nothobranchius furzeri. The sequence goes on from NC_091747.1 coordinate 51,364,428, forward strand.
GGTCGGTAGCGCGGCTGCAACTTACCAAAAACTTCCTCATCCCAAATGATGGAATGTGCGTCTGCAGCGCAGTGGTCTCTTCTTCCCTTTAACGCCGCTCTTTACTCCCTCTTTCCTTTTATTTCCCCTCCTTTTCAGCTAAAGGGGCCTGAGCCGAGGCTCCTTATTAATAAATGTTTATGTGTTTTGAAGTGCAGGACAAAAAGGGAGTGACCTTTGACCCCTAGGAGACCCAGCCCTCTGCGGGTGCATTGTGCAGCGCTGGGAAAGGGGGCTTTTTGGGACTGGGACCTCGCACCAGTGACCCACACACACATCCCAGAGTTGCGCCATTCATGTACGCACCGCTGCATGTCGCCCTGCAGCTCTCATTGTTTCAGTGGGAACAATAGACTCTCTCTCTCTCTCTCTCTCTCTCTCTCTCTCTCTCTCTCTCTCTCTCTCTCTCTCTCTCTCTCTCTCTCTCTCTCTCTCTCTCCGAGAGGAAGAACTATATGTGTAGCCTGACGCAAGCCTGGCCAGTTTCCCCTCCAAGCCTTAAAAAATGTTGATAAAACGCTGTTGCTCAAGTTGCATCACATGGTTGCATCACTCTGGATGCCTGTCAAAGGCCAGCAGTGAAACAATAAAGCAGGAAGAGAGATGGAAAACTGCAGAATATTTAGTTTAGAGGAAAATTCAAAGGAATCCATGCATAATAAAAACAATACATGCTATAGCAAACTGGAATAAGATGCGTTGTTTGGAAATATAGCTGCCTCGGCATCAGGGTTAGTCAGGTTACTCTAATGACATCATCCACAGGCCCTGGTCTGGATTGGAGCTTTGATTGAGAGTCAATCACGGCAGGAAGTGGATGGGATGCAAAAACTTGCTTCAATCAATTCCCTACTTGGAAGAGAAAATGTGAGCAAAAGGGTGCAAAAAGAAGAAAAATCGGGCTTTTGCGCAGATACAAGTGCACATTTAATTCACTCAATATGCAAATGCACCCAGACATGTGCGAAACTGCAAGTCTCAAAAGAGAGAAAAATCTAAAAGAAACAGAAAAAAATACAAAATCTGGGATTTCAGGAGCGCACATATCTAAGCGAGCGCGCATTTGAATGTGTACACCGCGTGCGCTAGCGCGTGCGTGTGTGGAGAGAGAGAGAGAGAGAGAGAGAGAGAGAGAGAGAGAGAGAGAGAGGCTGAGAATTTTACTCATTGTAATGCACACAACGACCTGCCCTCTTTTTGAAAAAAAAAAAAGCGAGAAGCGTAGCCATGCTTTGCAGAGGCGCTCATTGGTGTATCCGCCTGTCGCCAAACGGAGTGCGTGTCCGCTGCACCGACACAAACCGGGAATACCTGATGGAAAGAGCTGCGTTGAAGCTTTAAAAAGCTTTTAACTGCGCGAGAAAACAGCAGGACGCGGAGCTCATTGTGCCGGCAGCCGGCAGATGGCCACCACTTCAGGGTGAGTATCTCCGGCTCCTTAACTCCAAATGAACCAAACGCGCTTCTTCTTTTCTGATAAACCATCATCATTTAATTCATATTTAATGGGAAAAGCATTCAAAGAAGAGACGTCTTGGGATGCATGGAGGCATAACGACAGGGTGTGCTCCTCCAGGCGCGATGCACTTGTCATTGTTGCAGGCTACAGGGAATAAAGTGGAACAAAAAAAAAAGAGAGAGAGAGAAAAGCGATCAAAAAGACGCAAAAAGACGCGCACATGATGTCATTTTTACGCGGTTGCATAATCAGTAAAGGGTAGGGAGGATTCTGGTTTTGTGTGGTGCTCGAAGACAAAAGGGTTTCGTTTTCAGTTATTTATTTATTTATTTTTCTTTGTCAGAGTGAGACTAAAAGAGGAGCCGCTCTAAAAGCTGGATGCGCGATGGGAGAGGTGTGCAGAAGGATGGTTAAAATGGCGATCCCCTTTGTCTCTCTCTCTCTCTCTCTCTCTCTCTCTCTCTCTCTCTCCCTCCACTAATGTGCGCGAGCCTGCGCCTTCTCTCTCTCTCTGCTTTTCAGCTATGATGCGTTCAGGAGCTCGGTCAGGACAGGGCATTTAATTACAAAAGCAGCGGGTTTCATTTTAAATCTCGCGCAATTCAGCCAGATTACATCAGTGTCGGTGGAGAAGGATAGCCCAGATTACAGGACAACGTTCCCATTGCATTAACTCTGCTATATGAAATATCTGCGATCTCGCGACGATTTAATTAATTGATTGCACGTTTTTTTAAGGACGTCGTTGATTTTAAAACCTATATGAAGCCGAATGCAGCGTTTTGCACCTCCACCGTCGTCCACAGCACGTGAGAGAATGCGTGTGCGCATGCCCAGGGCAACATGTCTTTGTGTGATTATTGTTTATTTATTTGTATTGGTTATTTTAAACCCCCCCCCCCCCCCCCAATATTGCATAACTGCTTGCAGCCGGTGCCAGAGTTGGGAAATGGCAGAGTGCGCGCGCGCGCACACACACACACACGCACGACAGTCGTTTTAAGATAAACTTTAAGGAAAGTCGGGAATGTCCTCCATGTTTCTTATTTTTCCCTTTATTTAATCGGTTTCAAGGACGCAGGGTTGGTGATGAGGAGGACGCAAGGTAATGTGGAGAAACATCTGTTTGCCTGGTGACGTCAATAATCCCCCCCTCTTCATCCTTACCCCTCCTCCCCCTCTGTCATCCCAATCCTCTTGTGCTGAAGGCAGATTCCCTCATTTGTTTGGCTGGAGCGTCGGTAATCCCAAAGTCAGAGGAAAAGAACCGGACGGGCAGAGATCAGTGGCATTTACGTGGTGCGGTGCGTCCGGTGTCAGATTCTCCCGACCTGCCCTGCTTTCTAACATAACTGTTATTAGGAATTTTTCAGTTTGTGCGTCTGAAAATCAACGTTTTACACAAAGATTTATTCATCAGATTTTTTAGACGTCAAGATGTTTCATTTCTTCTCCTGAAATGTGGAATATGAAGATGTAGCGTTTGCCATCCAGTGTGAGGTTCATGATGCATTCTCTCTCTTTTTTCTAGGTGCATTGTGGGATTTTGGAGGAGTTCTGTGTGATTTCAGAAAATTTGGACGAAAATTGACAAACGGAGTCATTTTTTTACCCGAAACGGACTGGAATTTTTACGAGTTCTGCCCTCAAAGCTGACTGTTTTGCGTAAAAATCTTTCTTTTTGCAGCTAAATTACAAATATTGATCATGAAATTATGCACACAGACCCTATGAGTTTGTTTCTTCATTTCCGTGCAGGAAACGTGGAATTCCTTCTTTTTTTTACACTTTTCCCAAAACTTCAAAAATCTAATATATATATATATATATATATATATATATATATATATATATATATATATATATATATATATATATATATATATATATATATACATTTAAGGCCTCAAAGGTTTGATGTCACTTAACAGGATTTTTTTCTCTTAATGCTGTATGAACACACACTTGCAAGTCGACATAAAAAAAAAACTCAGGCGGACGAGCGGGCTGTGTCTCTCCGTGTTCACAGCGGACCTTGATTTAATGTCTTACAATTAAGGCACGCGGTGAATGCCAAGAGATGATCCTCCATCTTCACACAGCCAAGAAAACAGAGAAATATGAAATAGATCGATTAGATGAATCGATTTTGTTTGCTTGTGTTTGACGTTTCCCATGTATTGTAATAAAGTGAACATATTGTTTAAAAGCTGTGGTTTAATGTCCATTTTCCTGGTTACTGCTGTGCGTGCGTGTGTGTCTGCGCGCACGCGTGTATTTGTGTGTCAGTGGAAGCTGTCCACCTTTGTGGTGCTGAAACCTGCGCGCCTTTTGTTTCAGCCCCAAAGCAAGAAAGAAAACGGTAATGACTCGAAATAGTTTTCTCTGCATTCCGGGATGTAGCTCGAGCTGTTCAACATATAATCTGACGGGACTAACAAATTACCAGCAAAAATCCTTCAAACAGGAGAGCCAACGCTCTCCCCTGTTGCTGACCTGCTTTAGCTCACCTAAGATTTAATGTAAATCGTGCATTCTTAATCTAAAAGGTGGATGAGAAAAACCATTTGTTGAAACGACATTTACGCAGTTAAGTGGTTTCAATTTCGCCCACTCCAACAACCTAAAAGCACAAACCGGAAAAGGAGATGAAACCATAAACAGGGTGCTGGTATGTGCACCCTGCAGCTTAGAGCCTCAGGTCTCGTAGCTTGTTATCACCTGTGATTCATTCAGGGATTGTCATTTTTACCTCGCCATCTTTCCGTGTTCAGCAAAAGAAAAGACGTTTCAACCTGCAGAGTGTAGAAAATTATCTAATCTTGATAATCTGAGGATGGATGGATTGTAGATTGGTGACTGAAGTGTCTGAATGTTTTTGATCAGTAAATGTCATTTTTTCTACGTAAATTCATAATTTTGACGCTGTGCGAGAAAAGATGAAGATTTAACGATGAGCTGATCAGTCAGGGACAGTGGAATGCCAGGTCATGAGAATAATCCACAGAACCAACCCCCACCCACCCATCCCCCAGCCCTGGAGTCTGGTCTCTGCAGATAACAAAAACGTCTCCAAGTTGAATTAAATCCTTGAAACTGCATCAAGACATCAGAGTCCTGCTCAGTTCTCCTTGCATCGAGCTGATTTGGATTTACAGGTCCACTTCCGCCCTCTAGTGGCAGAAATATGAACACCCGTCCAGCAGGTGTTCACACAGGTTAGATGAGAAGGTGGCTGCTGAAGCTGCGTGTTTGTTCAGATACGGGGAGTTTCATGATGTGGCTCCTGATATTTTAGACCAAAACTAGAATGTTTAATCATTTTTATGCAAATATTTTGTTTCAGGAGTTTCCACAGAAGAATAACACCAATAAAACATCAGCTGGGCTGTCAGGGTGAACTCAGATTATAAAGAAAAATTAGAAATCACATCCTAAATGTACAGTTACCTGCTATTTCAGTGGCAGAATCAACCAAAGATGGCTTCATTGATCACTGATTCTCACTTGCTCCTATTTTATTTATGCACCTCTCTGATATTCAGATCAACTTTCTCTACATATTTGAGTTAATTTTCTGTTAAAGCAAATTTTGGGGACTTCACTAGATTTTATAGCACATCAAAATGTTACTGATGTGGGTTGATATACAGGAAGTCAATCATACAACAAAAACAAATGTTGAAATTAACAAATAACCCTTATAAAAAGTTTCCTGTTACACTTAAATATCTCCTGTAACCAAACATTTGTCCGGTGTACTTTTATTTGAATTCCCCAAGGCATTTGGGATTAGTAGAACCTTAAGAAAATGAAACAATCAGTCTTTTGCATTGTAATCTTTGAAAATAAATAAATAAACAAATAAAAGTGTATTTTTCATGGGTTTAATGCAATGTTATTTTGTAGGATTGAAGGTGAAATGTCTCTGTCCTTATATCAGTTTGTAAAAACAAATCAAAAAACATCACTTTAAACAGTCAGAGAAAGAAGAGCAACCTAATAACCCTGAAGTTCACAATCATTTTCTGCAATAATCACCTTCTTTGAAATTGCAAAAAGAAAATACTTTGTAATTGAAGCCATTTTTATCTCTTTAAATGGAACATATTATGGAAAATCACATTTTTCATCCTTCTGTGCTGACATATGCCTTTAAAAAAATCCAAATGTACAAAAAAACCTGTCCTCCCATTAACTGTTCATGTTTGGTTTAAGGAATTGTGTGCCTAAAATTAGTTGTTTCAAAATGTCCCTGGTTGTGATGTCACAAATGGGAAAAGTTGAGTAGAACCACTTCTCGCATACAAGCTTCTGCTACAGAAGCAGCAGCTCTACTGAAAGCTCCTCATGGATATCGGAGCTTCTCAGCTTATAGCAGCCTGAGTGGGGGCATGGCCAGCACCAGCTTGCTTTCTTAAAGCGGCAGTGTGTATTTTCCTGCTGCTAGGGGGCAGTACATGTATAAATTTCAGGGTAGTTTCACACCATATTGCCGTGAATTTTGCTAGTTTAAAGGAGACCTAGAATGCAGGTAATCAGTAGTCTAAAAGGGATCTTTGAGCCTCTGTAAAGCGTAAAAGAATAGTTGGAGCCTAAAATGTCCCTGGAGCCCCAGAAAGGGCCAACCAAAACATGCATAATAAGGCTCATTATAAAAACGACCTGCTTTCCCTGCCCACTTCACCAGTGTGTGTGTGTCTGTCTGTCTGTGTGTGTGTGTGAGAGAGAGAGAGAGAGAGAGAGAGAGAGTGTATGTGTGTGTGTGTGTGTGTGTGTGTGTGTGTGTGTGTGCGCGCGCGCGTGTGCGTGCGTGTGTGTGTGGGTGTGTGCGTGTGTGTGTGTGTGTGGGTGGGTGTGTGGAGAGAGAGGAAAGTGAAAGCAGAAATGAATATTTGCACTGCATATAAATAATTTTGTATTTTTGCACCCCTGCACATGTTCTGTGTTCAATGTTGTATACAGGTGCTGGCCAGTAAATTAGAATATCATCAAAAGGTTGAAAATATTTCAGTAATTCCATTCAAAACGTGAAACTTGTACATTATATTCATGCAATGCACACAGACCAATGTATTTCCGATGTTTATTACGTTTAATTTTGATATTTATAGGTGACAACCAATGAAAACATCAAATCTGGTATCTCAGAAAATTAGAATATTCTAAAGGCCAATGAAAAAATGTTTGTTTCTCTAATGTTGGCCAACTGAAAAGAATGAACATGAAAAGAATGTGCATGTATAGCACTCAATACTTAGTCGGGGCTCCTTTTGCCTCAATAACTGCAGTAATGCGGCGTGGCATGGACTCGATCAGTCTGTGGCACTGCTCAGGTGTTATGAGAGCCCAGGTTGCTCTGATAGTCGTCTTCAGCTCCTCTGCATTGTTGGGTCTAGCGTATTGCATCCTCCGCTTCACAATACCCCATAGATTTTCTATGGGGTTAAGGTCAGGCGAGTTTGCTGGCCAATCAAGGACAGGGATACCATGGTCCTTGAACCAGGTGCTGGTGGTTTTGGCACTGTGTGCAGGTGCCAAGTCCTGTTGAAAGGTGAAGTCTGCATCCCCATAAAGTTGGTCAGCAGCAGGAAGCATGAAGTGCTCTAAAACTTCCTGGTAGACGGCTGCATTGACCCTGGACCTCAGGAAACAGAGTGGGCCAACACCGGCAGATGACATGGCACCCCACACCATCACTGACGGTGGAAACTTTACACTGGACCTCATGCAACGTGGATTCTGTGCTTCTCCGCTCTTCCTCCAGACTCTGGGTCCTTGATTTCCAAAGGAAATGCAGAACTTGCTTTCATCAGAAAACATAACTTTGGACCACTCAGCATCAGTCCAGTCCTTTTTGTCCTTGGCCCAGGCGAGATGCTTCTTGCGCTGTTTCTTGTTCAAGAGTGGCTTGACACACGGAATGCGACACCTGAATCCCATGTCTTTCATAAGTCTCCTCGTGGTGGTTCTTGAAGCGCTGACTCCAGCTGCAGTCCACTCTTTGTGGATCTCCCCCACATTTTTGAATGGGTTTGTCGTCACAATTCTCTGCAGGGTGCGGTTATCCCTAGAGCTTGTACACTTTTTTCTACCACATTTTTTCCGTCCCTTCGCCTGTCTGTTAATGTGCTTGGACACAGAGCTCTGCGAACAGCCAGCTTCTTTAGCAATCACCTTTTGTGTCTTGCCCTCCTTGTGCAAGGTGTCAATGATTGTCTTTTGGACAGCTGTTAAGTCAGAAGTCTTCCCCATGATTGTGGTGCCTTCAAAACAAGACTGAGGGACCTTTTAAAGGCCTTTGCAGGTGTTTTGAGTAAATCAGCTGATTAGAGTGGCAGCAGGTGTCTTCTATATTCAGCCTTTTCAGAATATTCTAATTTTTTGAGATACCAAATTTGGAGTTTTCATTAGTTGTCACTTATGAATATCAAATTTAAATGTAATGAACATTGGAAATACATTGGTCTGTGTGCATTGCATGAATATAATGTACAAGTTTCACGTTTTGAATGGAATTACTGAAATATTTTCAACCTTTTGATGATATTCTAATTTACTGGCCAGCACCTGTACATTTAGTGATTTTTTTTTTTGTATACTGTTCGTTTGTTCAATAAAGTTCTGAAAAGAAAAAAAAGTCCCTTCTGAAGCGATGAGTCAAGAATGAGTGTGTGGCAGAGACGGGCTGCTTGTAGAAGGGTTGCAGAACAATGAAGAAAAGGACCGCACCACAAGCTGTGCATCTATCTGACATGCACTTATAGTCTGGATTTTACCAGTATATCCTGGAACCTGGGTGGTAAGTGCTTGTTTTTCTCTCTTTCAACAGGGCTGTTGCTAGCTGAAGCTAACAGATATAGCTGGTGCTAACAGAGGCCCGGTTTTTAACCATGGCTCTGCGATAAAGTTGCTGTGACCAACGTTTAATTATTGCTGACGCTGAAGTTGCTTGGACATGTAGATGTAGCAGGAGTGGTTACCCGTGACGTGTCAAGGAAGGTTTGCTCAGAAAAGTAGGTCAAAAATGGCTTTGACTTTTTGGCATGCTACTTTTGACCACCAAGCTGTCTTTATTTAACAAGTAAAATGTTGATTTTGATTCTAGGTCTCCATCATGCTACGGCAATACCATTCAGCCAAAGTAAATTGTATCTCTTTTTCAATTCTATTCTTTCACATAGGGTTTGGAAAGAGTTTTGTTATGAAAATCGTGTTTCTTACTACCTAAATGTTTTCAAGTATGGTAACGTAACTTCTGTAAGTTGTAAGTCCAGCCAATCATCTAGTGTGACATCATCGACAGGCACAGGACCCCAAGCTGGCCAGAAGGAAACATGTTGTCTAATATGGCATCCCCAAAGACGCTAGACTCATGCCCCATGTACTTTAGACCACATTTTTATGGTTATATGGTACAAAGTCGCCAATTTTTTTCAACAACTTGGCATAATTTTATTCGTTTACAATAATATTTCAGTGGGTATTTCTAAAGATTAACGGTAAAAACACCACATTGTTTCTTTAAAGTGATGGAGCCCTGAAACGGCTCATTCTGGAAGGTACTGAAAATGCCAAGAGTAAAAGTGCTGAGATAGCTTCATGTGAGAGGTATTTAGTGTAAAGAATGTTTTAAATGTGCTTGGTATCAACCGTAGAATTATTATAACTTAAAAAAAAAGAATTGTGATAGGTCCTCTTTAATTTCCACACCAAGAAATATCCAACAACGATTTATCAGTCGATCAAAGTTTCTACCCTCACCTGTGGCCACGAACTTAGTAACCGAAAGAGCGAGATCACAGATACAAGCGGCCAAAATTTGATTTCTCCGCAGGGTATCTGGGCTCTCCCTAAGAGATAGGGGGAGAAGCTCAGTCGTCCGGGAGGGGCTAGGAGTAGATCTGCTGCTCCTCCACATCGAGAGGAGCCAGTTGAGGTGGCTCGGGCATCTGGTTAGAATGCCTCCTGGACTCCTCCCTGGTGAGGTTTTCCAGGCACGGCCAACCGGGAGGAGACATAAAGGGAGACCCAGGACACGGTGGATGGACTATGTCTCTCACCTGGCCAGGGAACACCTTGGGATTTCCCTGGAAGAGCTGGCCCAAGTGGCTGGGGAGAGGGAAGTCTGGGCCTCTCGACTTAGGCTGCTGTCCCCGCGACCCGACCCCGGATGAGCGGGAGAAAATCCAACAAATCTGAAGCATTAAGGGTTATAAAGAAATAATATTTTTATTGGGGTAATAAAAATGAAAGTTAACAGTGTTTAACTTTTTATTAATACCCTCTTGTTTTTTAGGATTTGTAACAGTTCATTTTGGTACATTCTTAAAGGAACCCATAAGTGACACAACTGTACCATGTGATTTTCCTGTGAGGATAGTTATCATGTGTTAAAAGCAGCAGATCCTGGCTTGATTGGAATGATTAAAAAAAAGTTACATTTTGAGGAAATAATGAAATTTAGCAACTGAGGCCAGGGAATTTCCTTTTACAAAAATCTGTGAGGACAAAAATGGTAAAAGAAGACCGGTGATCAGAAATGGTTTTAATAAAAATGTTTTATTTTTCACTCAGTCTGGAGAAAGGATGCCTTTGCTTTCTCACACAAACTACCAACAGCTCGACCATCCTCGGACAATTTTCTTTGCCAGATCAACAAGTCAAACTTTAAAGTAGCAAAAAGGTCATATTTTGCAAACAGCCTATAAATAAATCAAAGACATGATTCCTGCAACCAATCTGAAGCTTTTTGCTTCCTCCTGACAGGTTCAGCTCCAGACTAAACTTATGCTTGTTCTCCTTTTTCCTCCTTGTTAGCAAAGTGCTGATGCACACTGTGACTGTAACGGTGGTGGCAGCCTCCTCGCCCATCTCGTCTCATTAGCTAAAGCTGATTGGCCATGAAGGTGTTCTGAGGATGAAGCGACTGTCTGCACCCGTCCTCAGGTCATAACTCCTCAAGGGACAAAGGGACTGAGGCTAATTGAAAGCTGCAGAAAATAAGCTAAAACTCTGACCTTGAATTTTTGTAAAGCAGCTGCTAAATAAGGGGAATTACTGTTTCTCTTCTGATTAATTTAAAAGAGGGTCATCGATTCTAAAAAGCAAAATTCTTTGGCAAACATAGTTGTCTCCACTGGGTGAGATGCCTTTTCCTGTGAGCCTCATTCCTGTTTCACAATGTGCAGCTGCCAAGGCATCGAGCTCAGATAGAGGAAGAAATCCAAGGTACAATTAGAAAGCTTTCAATTGGCAGGGGTCAGGTGTAATCACTGCTACAGGTAGCACGGATGTGTGCTGCAAATATGCCATGGTAACAAGCAGTGGCACCTTGTTAGGACGCAGAGACAGGTTTTGTCTCTCAATGCATTTCTTAGAGTGTTTATAAATGGTGTCTTGAGGAGAGTAATAACAAAATTGGCTGTGAAGGAAATAGCTGAGTTGGAGAAGCATGTTAAAGAGTTGTTCAGACTTGATTCAAACTGCGTTCCCAGGACAACGCAGGAAGTGTGCGACACGTGTGGAGTTCAGGCGAGACTGAAATGAGGTGAAAACCCTGGAGCTGTCCACAGTGCTGAATTAACAGAGGGATCATAATCACTCTGCACTCAGCTCTAAAATAGAAGTTTTCCTTTATCCTGCAGCAATCAGGGGAACCCTTCAACAGTCTGAATGCCTGGAAGCCTTACAAAGACAGATCCCCTAACTGCTGTAGGATATTTATTCCCATAGGCTTGTCCTAATCAGCTCCTACCTGGTAAAGTGAGATCCATACTTGCAGCTCCATTTTTGTTTTTTCAGTTTTTATCATCCGTTTTATTCCTTAAAGGCCCAATGTGTAAAATGTTTTGACTCTTTAGCACCACCCAGGTCAGAGTAGGTATTGCAGCTACAGTAGCCCACCTACGTCAAAAAGGCAGTCTGTCAACAACTTCCAATTTTCACAATTCTTTATAATTAGAATGACCGTGATAGTATTTTCAATTTCCAGTTTCTCTAGCCTAACCCACACAAAGCCTTGAACCACTACAATTTATCAATTAAATAACATTTTTATTTATGACTCTTATATTAACCTACCAGTCCAGAAGGCAGAAAGTAAGTTCCATTGGGCCGCTTTAGGAGCGTAGCTATTGGTGCTTCACACACAGAGCACTTGAGCTTGAGCATGTTGGAGGAGAGATGGCAGGATGCAGAAGAAACTTTAGGAGGGTTCTTGGAGAAGGACTTTGTTGGGACTGGATCAGGAGCTCTAGGACGATGAAACGATGAATGAGAGACTTGAGGTGAGTTAGGTTGTAAATTGATCACTTAGATGCTGGTGAACAGCTAATAGCGGACGGGGATCTCATCATATGCAGCTGCCAGGTGTTGGACATGATGACGTCCTAACAAGTTTGAAATGTCTTTTGATTATATTGTTTGTTTTACATACTCTTCTTCTTCTTAGTCGCTTCCAGGGCATACAGCTGCCCTCTGCTGTTTCTTTCAGTCATGTCAAAGCACAAATGCTAGATGTGGAGCATGTATGTCCCTAAACAGCTACCATATTTCAAGATGGCTCATGACCATGGTGCGTTGACACGGTTTATGAATACAAAAATGTAAAATTTCAAGCTAAGAGGAATATTTAGAATAGAAGTTGGTGAGAAATATAAATGATACAGGACTTGTTTATGAACGGGATACACAGAATTTGATAGTAAACATGTAAAATTATTACACACTGGCTTTAAAGCCAACCAGAGGTACCACGTGATGATATCTAATGAATGAATAAATATGAAACTAGTTATTAAAAAGCTGATTTTGAAGACGTGGTGAACCTGTAAACAAAACAAATCGGTCACATCATTCCTAAAAGCAGAAGTCATTGGGAGATCTGAAACTTAAAAAGGTTTCAAATATTTTCCATCAAAAAAAGTGTGTGACGTGGAAGTTGGCCCCACCAGTCAGAACGAATCTTTGTTTCTCCAAACTGAGGCCACTCACATCAAACTGGCTGAACTTTGACTTTATGTGAAATATTGATGCACTTAGAAAACATGTTAGAATTTAAAACAAATTAATGATTTGATGACTTTTTCAGACAGACTGAAAATTTTGGATTAATAATCCGTAAAAACTGTATTTTTTCTGTAGTTGACAGAAAATCAAAAGACGACTTTAGAAGTTATTATTGAAATCACTGATATGTGATAAAAAGACTGAAAATATTTCATCATGGGTTATTTCTGTCATCACTTGTGGATCATATCAGGTCAACCATCCATAGGTTCGAGGAGGGGTGGTGTTCATCTTTGGGCGAGAGGTGGAGAGGACACACTGGACATGTCACATGTCCATGACAGGGACACACAGAGACAAACAGCCAACCATGTCACACACCTGGGGACAATGATTCTCCAGTCAACATGCATGTTTTTGGTCTGTGGGAGGAAACGGAAGCACCAGGAGAAACCCCCACAACATGCAGAGAACACAGATTCCATGCAAAAAGGCTGCAGCAGGGATTTAAACCTGCAACCTTTTCACTGCAACTCAACAGTGCCACCAACCACACCAGCATGCAGCCCAAATCAGACCAATCAGCAACTTTTAAACTTTTATCCTCAGCCATCCTTGAGTCAATGAAGGAAGGGTAGTAGAAGCAACATAGAAAGGGTCACATCTGATAATTATTCAGGCGCCTGCATTCATCAGAACAGGTTTAGAAAATCTAATCTCTAAAATTAAACGTAATTTAGGTTCCTTTGTGTAAAAATAGCATTTCTTCTCGTTTTAGGATGTTAAACACTTTAATTCTGCAGCTTTTCCACTTTTGTTGGATAGGATGACCTACTTTCTGTGTCTGATGCTCATATTGATCTGTGTTTTGGGTCTGAAAATGGTCTGTTTTCTTATATTATATGTGTGTGCTACTGTTTAACTAAGATCTCTTCCAAAAAAATAAAAAGAAATTAGTCTGAGTTTTGTCCAGAATAGATGAAGGATTAAATGTAAATTATCTGTTGTGTCCTGCTGAATTTCAAATACACAAATAAATAACTTGGAAAAATGACACAAATATTCAGTTGCAGTCATTTAATGTTGTCATTATTCTATCTTTACTGAGTTTTAAAGTGTAAAAGCTGCCTACAGAAATGAGCCGAGAAAAAATAAAATCACTCTGTGAGGTGCAATTGTTTATTGAGTTTTGACACTTTGAAAGGCAAATATTTAAATAAATAGATTTTTAATTTTTAAAAAGTTATATTTAATGTTACCAAATACAAAATGGTCTACAGCAATAATTTATTTCTTCTCTGTCCAGAAATTCAATTTCAGTTTAGGTTGAGTCACAATAAGATGATCTTTAACAACTGTAATGACACGTGGGATCCACGAGATGGCAGCATAAACAAAGCTATTCTGAGATGCGCTCCTTTGATGAAAGAAATTAACAAAATAAAAATTTTAAGCAGGAGAAACTTTAAAAACTTGTTGATTTTTTTTTTAAATAAAGGATCCCATAGTAAGTTAACTTTAGTTAAAAAGTGAACTTAAACAATTACAATTAAGAATTAAAATATAAAAATAATCATAATAATAAATCAAATTTCTGAATCAGATTAAAAATCTCTAACAAACAGTCCGGGACTAACAAAAGCTACTCTGGTTTTCTCCATAAACATATAATGGTTCATTTAAACATTTCCATCCGGTTTGTTAAAAACTTTTAAAGTCCTGAAGACGCGCGCGCTGGAGACGGCGCGCTACAATGTTTAACGTCTAAGCGCCGTTAATTAAAACGTTAACCTGATTGGGTGGAGAGCGAGGGGGAGAGGGTGTCTCGGTCCCAATAGGAGAATCCTTTTTATTAACCCGCCTCGAGATAATGATGTAAAAAGACCGGAGCGTCTTGTGCGTAACGAGGATGATCCGGTGAAGGTGAACACACAGGGAGAGAGAGAGCGAGAGAGACACTTATCACACGTCTCTCCCTCATCAACATACCTCAGCTCAGAGGAGTCTGAAACTTCAGCACGAGACACGGACAGGGGGGCACACTCTCCGAGACGCGTCCAGACGCGGAATCCACGAGGCTATGGACAGGAGGCTGAACCTGAGCGGAGGCGCGGGGGACATTTTTCACAAAACTCTCAGCGCCGTGTCCAACAAAAAGATGGACCCCTTCAGATCCATCGAGCTGCCGACCAGAGACCGACAGTCTCCAATGAGCTGCTTCGATCAGGCGGACCCGGACCCGATTCAGCCGGGGGGACTGGCTGGGAGCAGAGGGGGTACGCTGGGTCTGCCGACCGGATCTTTGTGCGTCAATTACGGGGAGAGCGCCAACAGGACCTCCGCGGCGGAGAGCAGCGGCGGAGAGCAGAGCCCCGACGATGACAGTGACGGCCGGTGCGATATGGTCCTCCTGACCGATGTGCGCACCGCGGCCGGGGGGAAAGCAGAGGGAGGTAAGAAAACCAAAGAGCAGAAGTTACTGAGGCTTAACATCAACGCCAGGGAGAGACGGCGGATGCACGACCTGAACGACGCACTGGACGAGCTCCGGGCGGTCATCCCGTACGCGCACAGCCCGTCGGTGCGCAAACTCTCCAAAATCGCCACTTTACTCCTCGCCAAGAACTACATCCTCATGCAGGCGCAGGCGCTGGAGGAAATGAGGAGGCTGGTGGCGTACCTGAACCAGGGCCAGGCCATCTCCGCAGCTTCCATACCGGCCACCACCGCGCTGGCGGCGCCCGGCCTGGGCGCGTATGAGCAGCCGCCCGGTTACCCCTTCCCGAGCGGTGTGGCCGCGTCCTCCTGCCCAGATAAATGTGCCCTGTTCAACAACGCCACCTCCAGCCTGTGCAAACAGTGCACTGACAAGCCTTAACTGCGCCCAAAATGACTCAAAAAGACGCACAGAAGACAGAACAGGTTCCACTTTGGAGGACACATTTGGAGAAACAAGAAGAAAAGAGACAAACTCCTGTTGTAGACTAGACTCAAAAAGTAACGCCGGTTTTATAATATTTACTAAATGCATTAAAATGCGCTTTTCGTTTCTGTTTTTATTCTGTTCCAACAAAACTTGATTGTGTATCTAAATCATTCTTAAAGTGCTGGTGAAGGCCAAACGGAAGAAGGCCTGGACGCTGCAGCTGGTGATGATGGACCCTCTTTGAAGATTTGGTGACCTGACAATTTGCGACTTTTTTATTTGTAAACGGAGCGTCGCTTTCTGCTGCTTCACGATCAGACACTTTCCGTTCCTTTCAGGCCTGATTTCAGAATGTTGTCAAAGGAAAAGCTCTTAAACATCAGTTTGACATTTAAACCCTAAATTCTGTTCGATCAGATGCTTTGATGTGTGTTTTGTAATTTATTGATCCTGGATATTTATGATGGATTTATTTTTATTTTTTTGCTTACTTTGCACTTCGTCATCTAAGTTGATGTGTTTTTTTATTCACGTTTTCCTCTCAAACACGATCGCGTTGTCAGGTCAGGTTGTGGTTTTAATTGTAGATACTTTAGTTGTTCTATAAGCAAAGAGGGCCGTTTGTATGTATTTCAGTGTTGAAAAGCTTTATTAAAATATTTTGAACAACAGAAAAAACCCTTATTTTTTACCTAAGTCTCTAATTGGGAACCACTAGGCATTTTTATGCGTATTTATGACATTTAATTGTGATTTAAACAACTTTTTCGTGCGCTTTTCCCTCTCCAGAATCGCAAAGATGAGATGAAGCTTGTGTTTCTGTCATCTTTGTCAAGTTTAAGAAAATAAAGATAGATTCAGTATTTGTTTTAATAAAAATTTATGGTTTCTCAAATTTTGAGCGTAAAAAAAGGCCAGACGTGATGCTGAACCAGCCTCGGGGCTGCGCGTCATGCAAACAATCTCTACTGACCTTTATTGTGTTTATTCTCATGAAGCTGCGCCAGGAGATCACTTAGAACAAACTAGCTGGTTTCACTTAATCAGACTCATTATTGGGGTAATTAAAGTGCAGAATGGGAAAAGCATAACGCACCTTTTGTTGAAATCATTTTAAAGTTCTCAACACCCAAAATTAAATTTTACAAGTTGTAGTTAGAGACGAAACTTGTCATTTTAAACACTTCTGATGAACTAAAGCTTTTTTGTCTTATTAGAACAAAATAAATCCCTGGAAAAAAGGATTTTACCCATATTCTTAACACATGGACTCTTAGACTTTTAGATTAATTCTAATATTTTATTTAATAAACCAAAAGATTGAGATAAATTTAGCTCCAGATTTAGAAATCTTCTAAATTATACAATCATGTATTTAAAAATGAACAAAAATGTTTTCAAGACAGAAATATTTCAAGAATTATTTAATAGAATCAAATTGCAGAAACAGCCAACATTGTTCTTATTCCAGCATCAACAACAGTTTCATCAAAGTGTTCAAATCAATCAAAAACTTGATTATTGATGCTTTAACTCTCCTCTGGAGCAGAAATAACCAGCAGCAGAACTTCAACAAGATGTTTTACAACACAGATGCGTTTTGCATCCTCCTCCTGCAGATAAAAAACAGAGAATCCACACATATGCACTAAAATACATTAATTATGCAACATGCATTAATGCACAAATGAGTGAAGCATTTAACCCATACTAATATTCACATTAGCCCAGAAGAGGAAATTCCCCAGGGGTGAGAGTGAACCATATGTGGAAAACAAAACAGGAGCGCAGGAGGAAATGTCACATGAGAGATAACACCTAAAATAAAAACGTGTTCCACTTCATGTGGGGGCGATTTAACAGTAATTCAGCCATTAGGGGTAGATGTCATGCTCACAATAGAGTCTCTGACATGTGCAAAACATTAAAATATGCTTTATTCTGGAGTCTTTTTGGGATTATAGAAATGAATCGTAAAAAGTCACCCTATCAGGGTCCAGCAGGGCATCTTCTCCATAACAGGAAGGTGATGTATGCTAAAGAAGAGGCACATTAAAGTCAAAATATACATAAACACACTGGATTGAAGCGTCCGCCTTGAATCAGTAACGAGACAAACTCTGGTGATGGATTCACTCGAGCTGTGTCACTCTAAAGATGTATGTGCTTTGCAGGCTGAGGCACCAAATCAACCTCTGAGTGGTAACTCATTTTTTGTCAGGCTGCTGATAGCAAATGCATAATGTTGTCTCCTTGTTGTGCACACAAATAAAACCTCAGCCTAGGGAGGTTGGCTGCAACAACTGCTGTTTTCTGCTGTTTTAACTTCATTATTGACTGCACAGAAAAAGGTGAAATGTAAAGAAAATCTACAAAAAAATGCAGATTCATGCTCGGAAATTCTTTTCGCTGACTGAAACGACACTTCGCCTTAAATCCTCCCTGTTGTCAGACACTTTTCAACAGATCCGTCAGCTTGAGTCAAAATATCTTCCAGAGTGATTTTGGTACACTGTCCCCTCATCAGAGGTGGATTCAGGCTGGAATTATCAGTGACTATAAACTTTTCTGCGTATTTATGACATTTAATTGTGATTTAAACAACTTTTTCGTGCGCTTTTCCCTCTCCAGAATCGCAAAGTGAATCCCAGTGACTTGATGCAATTTGCTGGGTTCCTTATATAGGAAACATTATTTCTGATTGGCTTAATGAACTGTGAACTGGAATGTTTATTATGTGAAGTGCCTTGAGACGACTCTTGTCATGATTTGGCGCTATATAAATAAACTTGAATTGAATTGAATTAATGCTTTAATGGAGCCAAATATGTGTTGACAACCTTTGAAACGCCACCTGAGTAGTTTTATTAGCATTAACATTTATCTGATAGAGCTCAGAACTTTTGCAAGAGAAAACAAACTTGAATTGAAGTGTTGAAATGAAAACATCTCTTGCTGGTGAAGGTTCTCAGTCATCCAAGTCGTGGTAATGCAACGGGGTTCGAATGAAGGCAACTGGACTTCTTTGGTTTCTTGAAGACGTTTCACTTTTAACAAAGCTCCTCGGATGAAAAGCGAAACGTCTTCAAGAAACCAAAGAAGTCCAGTTGCCTTCATTCTTTTAAAGCTCAGAGTTTGGTGTCATTTCAGATTCCAGCAGAAATAATCCTGTGAATTTAATTTTATTTTAAATCCTAAAAATGTTCCAGAATACAAAATATTGGCGCCAGATTTCACATCAACAATTCCTGCTTTCCCTCTGGTCGTGAAAGCTCCTAGTTTAAATAAAAACACCAAATTTTAAACTATTTTTCTAATATTCCAGCTGCTTCCATATTAATCAGATTAAAGGCCTAATCTCCTAATCCCTGTTTACCGATGGCTCTGTTTTGGGGCTGTAATCTGATGTTCTTTTTATTCCCGTTGGATCTAAAAGCTGGCGTTGCTGCTTCACAGGTTGTTTACACCAAGATAAAAACCATTCAGCGTTAATTTGAACAAACAGAAACAGGGGCCAACGCTTCGGCAGAAGAGAAGTTTCACTTTTTGGTTTGTTTTTATCGAGCCGACAAGAACCTGGTTGACCTGATGACGTTTCTTAGAGCTTGAATACGAGTGAAATGACGTTTCCTGATCAAAATGTAGACTCTGACTCTCTAAGGGTTCATAAAAGTCGAGAACAGCTGAATTATATCTGGATGTTTATCAACTCTGGCTTTTACCCTATGAAAATCTTTGTTGGACTGGTTTCTGGAGAGTAGGACGAGTAAACGTCTTGCAAACAGACATAAAAGCAGACTCAGTGGATTTAAGTTCAACTGTATTTTCCAGGAATCTAATAAGAATCAATAAGATGGATTAAGGTCTCTAACAGAAGAAGATGAAAAGACAATCCGCCTCCCCGTGCTGAAAATCTGTCACGTTACTAGAGCATGAAAGCCCTCCGTAAGTGTAACACTTGCTTGGCTGATCTTCCTGATGTGCCGAGTGCTTCTCGAGGCTTCGGTGTATATCTGTCTGAGCGGAGGTCTTTAACAGCCATGAATGCCAAGCAATGGGTGGAGGGTGAGGGGTGGGAGGAAGGGAGGCAGGCAGGCAGGCCAAGCGTAACCACGGCGGCCCAATGTCCTTGGCTTCTCGGCGGCCTTCACCTCACACTCCCTGCACAGTGAATTTTATGGCTAATTTCCGGCAATTTATCCTGGCACTTTCAGAAGAGAGATTCCTGCGGGAATAATGTGCATAATTTGCATAAATCATCCTGATAGAATGCATATCAGCATGTTAACACCCCCCCTCCACACACACACACACACACACACACACACACACACACACACACACACACACACACACACACACACACACACACACACACCACTCTCCCCTGTCTGATGCTCCAACATTTACTTTGTAATCAAAACTGACCGTTTTCAACCCGCGGAGGAATGAAAGACTCATCTTTGCCTTTTCTGCATTCATCTCACATTAAAAAGCTGATAAAAAACAATAAAAATAAACATTTTCCTCTCAAACTGACTTTCTGCTATTCACTTTAAACATTTGTATAGTTTTGAGATATTAACCATTAACAGGTTGGTCCACAAACCTGTTCTTATGCGCCGCCCTGGACCACTCTATGTGCTAAAATCAGAAACACTGGTCGTCAGCAAAATTCCTGCTGCCACCATTAGTGGACAGGAAGACCCCTCTTTTTGTGGAATTGTGTCCCACGGATCATTTTGCTTAAAATCAGACATGCAACTGCTACGCTGAAAGAAGGGTTGCTGGTTTGAGTCCTGCATGTTGCAGTCATGTCCTTGGGCAAGACGCTTCACCCACCTTGTCTACTGGTGGTGGTCGATGGGATCGGTGGCGCCTGTGCTCGGTAGCCTAGCTTCCATCAGTGCGTCCCAAGGCAACTGTGACTACAGTGTAGCTCATTACCATCCGCGTGTGGATGTGTGTCTGGGTGTAAAGCGCCTTGGGGGTATTTTAGAACCCTAGACGGCGTTATGTCAAATACAGGCCATTTACCATTTTACATTACAGCAGCAGAATACCTAATTTTAGATAGTAAGAAATTCATTTCCACATGTTCAGAGCTTGTCAGTACACACAAGGACAGCACTCCCACCAAGGCTTTATTTAAGGAAAGTCAGAACTGGAACCAGTGCAGACTGACCTAGCGTCACTATGTGTTCACCATCCTCTCACAGCTAGTACTTGTGTTTATTTTTAATTTTCTGTTAGCAACAAACCACAAATGTTGACGGTTTTCACAAGTCATCAGCATAAATAGGCTGTGGCAAATTCTGCTTCCTTCATTTGAGTGTGGCTGTCTGGTTCGGCTGATTTTGTTTGTTCTTTATTTAGATAAACTTTGAATTTCAAATATGATAATATAGTAGTGTAGTAATATAATATAGTATTTTATACATTTTTACATAAAATTTTGTCCAAATTTGTGTTCCACTGATAAATATAGATTAATTAAAAAAAACTACAAAGAAATGAGAAATGTGTTTCATTAACACAAATAATTATCAGACAATACACTGTAAAATCTGATTAGCTCAACTTACTTGAAAACATATGCAAACCGATGTCACTTAAAATTATAAGTACACGAGACTAGGTAATTTAGTGTTGGAATTACTATTAATTGCAAAGTAAAACAAACTTCATGACAAGTTACTTTAACCAAGACAAACTAGTACAAAGTACTTAAATTTGTTCACTTAACAAGTTTTTTGGGGTGTATGTACTGCAGCAGTAGTAAACTTTAATCAATGTTTTGAGTATGTCGTACTAATTGGTCTTAGTTATAGTAATTGACATTTAAGTGTATTTCACTTTACATTAGTAGTTCCAACACAAAGTGTCATGTTCTTATTATTGTCAGTGTAGGCCTGTTTCCACTATTGTAACTTCCGGGTAATTTTACTGGACCTTCATGACAGAGCATGCTTCTGTTTCAGTGGGTGAAACCACTTTCCAGGCCATTTCATGGACCAACAGGATACCTGGCTTGGGCTATGAACTCTTGTAGTTAACTCATGCTGATTGGTTGTAACTCAGTGGGTATCCGCAGACATAGCCAAACAATCAGCATTTGTAAAACTGGCAGAGTTGCTAGTTAGGTGGATTTGATGAAAAAAAGCCAAGTTGATGCTGCTTTTAAATTGTGTTTCTAAACTCCAAACGCTGAAAATGTGGCGGAAATCCCCTCAAAACTCCAGAATGTGCACCTTTTTGTGACCCCCTATCAGTATGTCTGCATGGATGCCTTTTGGTGCCGATATGCTAACGCTTTAGCAAAGTGCTGAAATTTTGTATGGGTAAGAGGACCAAACCATTGCATTATCCCTGTGCCCTTCACCCTCTCGCATGAATTTCCTGCAACTCCTAAAGTGCAAATGCAGCTAAAGACAACTTCAGGACAATCAGCGGAGTTTTGTATTTGAAATGGCATTTACACACACAACACTTATTATCATCTGAAGTAACTGTTATCAGTAGTTTACAAAGAGAAAATCCTGAAATAAAAATAACTAAACAAACATGAGTGCTAATTTTAAGAACAGAAATGGGTCAAGAGGCCGAACTTCAGACTCGGGTTCATGTAGTACGATCTCAGTTGGTGCATGAAAACGGTACATTTGGTCTTTTGTCTGAGTAAAAGAGACGGGGGTCAGTGCAAGGCCACCCCTCCTCCTTATTGTGATAATGTGACATACAATGAGAATGTGTACGCTATATCACTTTTTAAAAAAAAAAGAGAATCAAACAAATCTAATTTTGTTGGTGTGAAATGAAACAGCCACGCATAAGACAATACAAGGAGGGACATATTGGGTTCTCTCTTGAATGCAGACAAAAGGCACGTGGCCTGATGCAGCCTGCAGAAGAGGTGTCGGGTTAGCTAATCGGAGCAGACACACAGACAAAAACATAGCTGCATGGAGAAGGAGCGCTGCACTGTTTGCATGCACCAGATTTACTGTGAGGAAATGTTGGAGTGAGGGGGTTCGGGTTCTTCCACTGGCTCGGAGTCTCAGACTGTATCACTGGTGACAACGGGACAGTCGTCCGCCGGGTGGACGTTAATCACAATAATACAGGGCAGGCCAATCATGACTCACTGATCCAGTGCTTAATGACACGCCTGCCACTGTAACCAGCCTGCTGCAGAGGGATCCACACACCAAGGCAGGCTCTTTTGTGGAGGGAGGGGGCAGGAGATGGTGGTTATGAGTCTGGTGCACAGCCATCCAGACAATAATTACTCGATGACTGTGGTCACATTAGGGATCAGTCAAAGCAGATTAATTTCGACGGATAGCATTGGTCCCTCCTAAATGCAGATTTTCTTAATAAGAGTGAAATTGTGTTGCTGAGATGGTTGCGAGCTTTGCTTTGTGGGGGTAACTCCAATTACTTATGTGGAGGAACAGAGTCTTCTTCACATGAATCAGACTGTACTTCTGAGTGTCAGCACAAAATTAGCATACAAATGTGTCTTTATTTTTTCTTATTTTCCTCTGTTCGGTGTGTGTTTTTGCATGCAAAGACTGTTCGCTTTGGCACGAACAATGCTGTGTGTGTGTGGTACAGGGTAGGCCTTTCAGTAAATACCCAGAGACCCCGGGAATTACCCAGAGCAGAGAGGACAGCATCTGTTTGTGTGCTTATGCTGAGCAAACAAGGCAATTTAGAGAACACCAAGGGAGCTGCTAATAAACACAACCTTATTCCCCCTTCTTCCTGCACCTGGCTCAGAATCCTGCTGCTCCACAGCGACGATGTCTGTGTGAACGCTCAACTAGGAAGGTTTTTGGTGCTTTTCTGCAAGTGTGTGCGGCTAATGCGGTGCCAACATGTCTGTCGCGCATATATGGCACGGAGGCAGCACCAGGCCCTCTTTTTCCAGGTACTTCCACTCAGAGCACTTTGATTTATTCTGATAACCTTGGGTAAACACGTGTTTAAATTCACACACAGCCTCGTTTTCTCCACGACTTGAGCTGCAAACTTGCAG
Source organism: Nothobranchius furzeri (assembly GCF_043380555.1). Taxonomy (NCBI): domain Eukaryota; kingdom Metazoa; phylum Chordata; class Actinopteri; order Cyprinodontiformes; family Nothobranchiidae; genus Nothobranchius; species Nothobranchius furzeri. Next base: position 51,387,903 of record NC_091747.1, read on the forward strand.
TAATGAGACCTGCAGCTTTGCTCGCGCCTCCACCGCTGACGGTGACATGTAGCCAAAGTGACACCCGGCGAAACCATGCATCAGACCAGACACAAAATGGCCGCCCAATGCCAAACCCTGCCTTGGCTTTCACTTCGCATCACACCACAGAGCCTGGCTGGAGACTGAAAGCTTTATGTGGCATTTAGAGGGAAAGAAATAACCCGGCCTTCAGGTGACATTTGCACCACTTTCACTTTAATTCAAGACATAAAAATACCTATTATTACATTTAATTAGCATTTTTGTTTCTTTAAATTCACTAAGTGCAGATAAACCCGCCCTGTTATCCAGTTTGCCCTTTTGATATGAGCACCTCAAGGTCTTCTCACCCCTCTTGTCATGAAATTAGGACAACAGCCGACGTTCTAACAGCCTTTGAGCCTTCGAGCCAAGAACATCCTGAAATAAAAAGGGAAGGAAATAAGTGCAAAAGGGAAGATTAATCTGAGTTATTACATTGATTAGATTTCCAGAATGATAATTAAAAGATGTTAAGACACGGGCCCAGCCAAGGATCAGTGGGCACTAATGAGGACCAATAGGCTGCTGTAATCTGCGCTGTAATGGAAGTGGTTTAAATGTTAAGTTTGCAGGGAGATGAGCGGGTAGGTGGGTTTATAACGAGATGTGATGTTGAAGCCATCCTGGGTAACTGATCATGCAGCGAGGGTCTACAGTCAGGCAAACAAATAATAAAATGAGTTTATTTACATGTGACTGGTGTTTTCTACAAAAAAAAACATTTAATTTTCAAACTTGAATTCTTTAGTCTTGCATTATAACAGAATTTACTTCAATGAATCAGCGCAATGTTCTTTTTTGTTTTTAAAGCTAGCACAATTAAACATGGCTACCTAATGGAGTACACGTTACAGGGAGCCTAAGTCACTTCCGCATTACGGGTCCCCGGAAGAACGAAAAAATTCATGCAAGCCAACGGGGCTAAAAACGTTATTTTCTAATCCGCTTAGCCTTACGCTCTGGATCGCACATATGTTGTACTGCTATTTAAATGAAAAGTAATGATGGGTGTTTCGACCACGCTAGTCTCGTACTTTGAGATTTAGTAGCTTGTAAAAGTTTGTAATTAGCATGACTACAAACTAGAAATCGCCATGTCACATATCATCACGACATAATCTCCTCTCCTCAAAGTAGCTGCTACTTACCAAATGACCAGATTTATGGTGGTTCTTTCCCCTGAGGGAAGTTTGCTGAACTTAAAGCCATTTTTCCTCAGTTTTCTCCGTGTCTGGTTCGATTACGTCACTTTCGTGAAGCGCATTTGTAGTCCTGGACTTATTTTCACACAAAACCTAAAATACCATTTCCCCCCGTTCAAAAAGAAGCGCATTCTTGGTATCAAAATGTGTCTTTAAATTTCACGGACATCATATGTGAAATCCATGGCACAAAACAAGCGGAGTTAGAAAATAGCGTTTTTAGCCCCATTGACTTACATTCATTTTTTCATTCTTCCGGGGACCCATGATGCGGAAGTGACATATGCTCCCTATAATATCCCGGATGAGCCCCATCATGTTACGTCCCCCTGTTGATCTCGGAGACAGAAGTAACCAATATAAATCTGGATGCATTAAAAAAGAAAGCAGGTTGGAAATTAATAGATGTACAAAATATTGTTACTTTGAAATATCCTTAATTTTGTTATTAAATGTATCTTGTGTTATGATATATATTGTTTCACCAGAGTCTTGCCAACGCACACCACTCGTATTTAATCTATTCATTTTCCACCTTTTTATCTCTTTCATTTTCAAACACAAACGTTTGAATTTCACAAAGAGACAAAACTAAAACAAAAGCATTTAAATGGAGTTAACTAAAACTGTATCCTACCCAAAAACAGGATGAAACTGGCCATCAAACATCCAAAAGGCTCAGACGACCAGCAAAATCCTCTCATAGGTTCCCGTGGTGATTGCAGTAGCAGAGGAGGAACTCAGGCTCAGCATGCGTAATAGGAGGGATTTCACAAATGCAAGTAAACAACGTTTGGAGTAAACCTGCAACCAGCCACCTCTGCAAATCACCACAGTCAGACGATTTGGCAGTACTTCATTCTATGCACCAGACTGCGAATTAAAGATTATATTAATATGTATTTATTTTCTTAAAGAGCAAGTTCACTTAGAAATAATTTGTTATTTAACTTATTTTCGATTGCATTTCACATGCAGGCTAACATCGCGTTCAACGTCACATTGAAAATTTGCATTCATGGACTCACCCATCTTGGCTCGTAACAAAGAAGGCTGTTGTTTATTTAGCATCCTTAGGAGAGCAGAAGCTAACCATTAGCATTAGCACAACATGGCAGAACTCCTTCAGGCTTGTGTTATTTGCAGAGATAAAAGATCAATGTTACAGAGCAAATGGAGTCAGTGGTAGAGTCATGTTGCTGTTAGCCAATCAAAGTCAAGATGTCCAAATATCGTGAAAATCCTGCCCGTGTTCTGCTCCTCTCTACTCTGGCTCCCTTCTACTTACTGAAACAGGAGCACTCCTTTTTTTATGACATACATTTACTCAAAAGGCAAATGTATACTAGAGACCACTACAAATGTGTTGAAAAAACAAGTGAACTTGGTCTTTAAAGGGTAGTAAAACACAGTTGGTTCAAAGTTTAATTTAGAACTAAATAAAGTGGAACAATGCCAGCATTTTCTTGAAAAAAGTCATTTAAATTACAAAATGTAAACAAATATATAATTTGCAATCACTGACAGCTCTAATTCACTGTTAAAGAATGACGTAAATATACAAGTTTGAACACAAACAGGAAATAATGTTCAGCTGAAGAAAATGGCAGAGTAATACAAAGCAGACGGTTAAAGAGCCGACTGAAATTAAAGAGGACGTCACTTATTCAGAGGCTGGTCGTTATTAGTAAATGAGTCTTAGCGACAGGTGCACCACGCTCATTTACAAATGACAACATATTACCATAATCAGCCTGCTAATTTATCAGAAATAATGAGTGCGAGTTGAAAACAGGCTGGCAAATACTCAAGGAGAAAATCCTGTCTAATAGCCCTCACCTGTCACACCATTCATGGCTTCTGGGAATTCAAATAATCCTGACTTGGTAGGTAAATTATAAAAAATGAGCGGAGACATGGTTTTCAGCTACATTTCCTAATTAATAAACATAAATGTGCTGAAAACTAGCTCAAAGGTAGCTGGTTGTGTGTAAAAATTCCCTTCCAACTGTTTTAACAGAGAAGCAGAATTTGCAGATGATGTTTTAGGACAACGCACCATAAAACCAAACGCAAATGTAAAATAAAAAAGTTCATCCTATAGTTTCCACGATAAACAACACATTTTTATTTCAATCCATCTGATGGGGCTTGTAACGCTTCTGAATATCAAGAGAATTAGTGGAACATCTTACAAAATAAAAAAGTGAAACAGGACAACAAAGCACGAGTGTCTTAAGAGACAAACATTTCTCAAATTCTACTAAAGATGCCAAAACAAGAGTGAGTCACCAAAAAAGCTGCATGCTGCAAGCCAAATTCACAGCCTCATAATTTTTAATAATTATTATTATTTTTACTTTTTATTTTAAGTTTGACATAGTACAACTTGCTTTAACAACCCTGACATTGAGCAGGACAATCACAAAAGCAAAAAGAAACAAATAAATTAATTAATTAGTTAAAAAAATTCTATAAAGAATAAAAGTACAATCATTTAGTTTCATCGCTAAGATTAAGTTTTTTTTTCTTCTTTTTCCTTTCTTCCCCCCTTATTCTTCCCCTTTCTTTCCTTTCCCATCCCTTCCCTTTCCTTCCCCTTCCCTTTCTTTCTTCTTTTCCCTTCTCTTCCCCCTTCTTTTCCTTCCTTTCTGTTTTTTATTTTTCCTTTTTTTCCCCTTTTTCCCCCTTCCCCTCCCTCTCTCTTCTTCTTTCTTCTCTTCACCTTTACAACCCACACTGCCTCATAATTTAAATCAGTTTTTAATTTAAAATGATGTTACATCTCTGCTAAATAAAGCCAACATGCTTTCAGATTTAGCCCAATTTGTTCCTTTACTGACTCATTCTGATCAGTAATTTAGAAAGCAAAGCAATGACGGTTTCCACATGTTTTACGTAAGTCTATGTCTATCCCAATAAAGACAATAAAGACATAGACAAACAAAAAAATAAACACAAAACACCAAGATGCTACATTTCATAAACATGTAAGTATCAATTAAATGTAGCCAACAGCTTGTACAAACCTTTAAAGACCAAGTTCACTTGTTTTTTCAACACATTTGCAGTGGTCTCCAGTATAAACGAATGCTTTCTGAGTCAATCGTTCCTGTTGAAGGAGCTAGAAGTGAGCCAGAGGAGAGGTGAGCAGCACATGGCAGGATTATGAGTCTTATTTCCTAAAATTTGGACATCTAGATTCTGATTGGCTAAAAGCAACGCGACTTTACCACTGAACCCAACTTTAGACTTCCTGCGAAGGTGCAGAGACATGCAACGCCGTTATTTAATGTTGCTAGGGCTATCTGACAGGCTTGCAGAAGTGTGGACTCGAGTCACATGACTTGGACTCGAGTCCGACTTGAGTCATTATTTTAATGAATTCTGACTTGAATTGATAAAATCTATGAAGACTTACGACTTGACTCGGACTTGAATGCCAATGACTTGCAACTTGAATCGACTTGCATCTGTTGACCTGATGATGACTTGAGCACATTTGATATTTGAGCACAAAAGTGGCACGACATGGACAAAAATCATAAATCATTCTTCGTTCTGGGTTTGATTTACTGCTAAATGCAGCAGCACTTTGCTTATAATCAGTTTCTGTTGCACTTTCTGCTTGTTTGAGCAAATAAACGAAGCTTTAAGAAGCTTTATTTCTGGAATTTATTTATAATCATTGTCATTAAATTGAAGTTGGACAGATGACTTGATTATGACTTGAAAATTCAAAGTTAAGGACTTGGACTTCCACATCGTTGACTTTGGACTCGACTTGAACTTGGTTGTCTTTGACTTGGACTTGACTCGAGACTTGACTGGAAAGACTTGTGACTTACTTGTGACTTGCAAAGCAGTGACTTGGTCACACCTCTGTAGGCTTGCAAGGTCAGATGGAGTAGAGGCCAGTTTTCTAACTACCTGTCCAAGGCTTCAGAGAATGCAAGCTTGTGATTGGTCAGGATGCTGCTTTCTTTAACCTTTTCAACAGCATCGCCATCCTCCCTCAAAAAAATACAATGAGAGCCGAAGGTTTCTGGCGGCAGACACTGATTAATGTAAAAACGTCTCAAGGGAAAAGTCAGACGACATAAATGTTAATACAATCATGGCTGAAGGAGTGCAAAGATAGGCAGTGAACTTCGTTTCATGAGCAGAATTTATGGGAAACTTGGGTTTAGAGGTGGTGACTGCATGAAGAGGTGGAGGAGAATGAGGGACAAAATGTTCTGTGTTGAAAAGTCTCTGGAATACATAAACACACATTAGTAAATGAGACTTGACTACAATGATGGCAGGATACCACAAAAAAGTGTTACGCCCTCTGCTGTCCTGGTGGAGAATTGCTTCACAACACTGACACACCAACAGAGAAGCATAAAAGAAAAACACATATGCGTGAGGGCAAAACTGCTGCCGGAGAAGCGTGAATCAGGCTTAACTCCATTTGCTTTGAAAAGCTGGTGTTTTATTTCCACAAATAACATAAAAACTAAAGGAGTTGTGTTGCTAATGCTAGCTTCTGCTACCCGAGACATGCTCTGCTCTTTCCTGGATGCTAAATCAACAACAACCTTCCCCATCGTGAGCCAAGATGGGTGATTCCCATTTCGGTGTGACATAGATTAGTGGGCTTTGGGTAATGACGGAAAGAACAAGATCGCAGATACAAGTGGCCAAAATGAGTTTTCTCTGCAGGGCGGCTGGGCTCTCCCTTAGAGACAGGGGGAGAAGCTCAGTCATCTGGGAGGGGCTCTGAGTAGATCCACTGCTCCTCCATATTGAGAGAAGCCAGTTGAGTTGGCTCAGGCTTCTGGTCAGGGTGCCTCCTGGACGCCTCCCTGGTGAGGTTTTCCAGGCACCTTCAACTGGGAGTTGACCCAAGGGAAGACCCAGGACACGCTGGAGTGACTATGTCTCTCAGATGGCCAGGGAACACCTTGTGGTTCCCTCAGAGGAGCTGGCCCAAGTCGCTGGGGAGAGGGAAGTCTGGGCCTCTGAGCTTAGGCTGCTGCCCCCGCGACCCAACTTCGGATATGTGGCTGAAAATGGATGGATGGACAAGTGTGGCTCTTTTAATCCGAGCGTTTCTCCATATATTTTTTATCAGTGACTAATGCAGGACATAGGCGTAGAAGACTATTTTCATGTTTAGCCTGCATGTTAAACTCAGAGTGAGTGATCTTTTTCAAAATTAACAAGTAAAGTTTTCCTCAGTAAGAACCAGTCATAATGGACTACTGCCACCCCAGACACGAACAATGCCACACATCTTGGCTAGAGACAGGAAAATGCAGGATCATTCAGGCCATAATACATTGTTTTGTGTCATGTCTCTGTCACAGTTATATACATCATGCTGGCACTCCCAGCAAGGCTTAGAACGGGCCAGGTTGGTCCCATCCCCTTCCATAGTTACCCCCAAGGTACCTTGAGCTGGTGATGACTCCTCTCTATCTCTCTTTGGAAAAAAGCACCCAGGACGGGGAGGGATACCTCATCATCAACAAGCAAGTTAAATCTTGACATTTATTTGAACTGTCTGAGCTCCGTTTGCTTACGCCAAGTCTACATTGTCCTGCATGTCCTCAGATTCCAGCTCCACGGATGGCTGGAAACCCTGGAAGAGCAAGTGGTCCTCTGGTTGTAGATGAACATGAACACCTTGTGTCTTCCCACATTGACCACAGCGCCGTCATCTCCAGTCCAGAGATGTCTTCCGGGTCACAACAGATGGATGGAACCGTGGCGTCTAGACTCTTAAGGAGCCGGAACAATATCAGCTTTGTTCTGCAGGAACCGTTTGCTGTGTCAGCTTTGCAGCAACCTTGACGGCGTGTCAAAGGTTGCTTCTGGGTTAAAGAGACTTCACTACAGACGGCCGTTTCCGTAGCTTCCTCTAGAACTGACTCACCGTAAAGTGAGCTCTGTTTTTATATTCTCATATTAATTTCTTAACAAATCAGAGTGTGCCATGTTAAGGTAGCCTAGTGAACTAGACCAAATTCTTGCTTTGCAAAGAATGGTCTAGGCACGCTCCATTGGAACCTCAGCAGCTCCTACCAGGACTCTGGCTAGCCAATCACAGCTCTCTAGAGGGGTTTCAAACACATAAAGAGCTGTGATTGGTCCATAATGGTGGGCCAGTCATAGTGCTCTATCTGCTTAGTGAACAAATCACAGAGCTTTATCCGCTTTGTGGGCCAATCAGGGCACTCTATATGCCTGGTGGGTGGGATGATGCAACAGAGTGAAACAAGAGTATGTCACATTCATTGTCCAATGGAATGCGGAGATCATTTGAAAGACAACGGTAGAACCCGCCCCACAACCGAGAGCCGTCAATGGAGCGTGGCCAGACTAAATAATACATTTATTTAGTCTGGCTTGCCAGGCTAATGTTAAGGGATATTACCAAGAATCTCAGAAACACGTCTTCTTTCAGATACAGAGGTTCTGATATGTGGGTAAGAAAGTATCTATGTTTGACACGTTTAACTTAACTTTACTTTGTCCATGATGAATCTTGTGTGAGTGTAGATGATGATGGCCTTGTCATATCAAACATTGCTGATCCATATATAAATCAGTGTAATACTTCATTTCACAGATTCATCAAAACATTTCATTTTGTATTCATATAACATTTGTTCATTAACCAAATTATTATTTAATGATTAATTAACTTATAAGTTTTAAATGTTCACATTATATTTAAGAGTTCATTCTTTGATTAAGCAAATAATACGAGCGGAGAGTATTCACTTTATTCAGAGGCATGAAGAGTCCTGTAGAACGATAAAGGAAGCTTGAGGCCTTGAGGAGGGAACATGATTGTTGACAGTACGTTATCATATGTTCAGAGCTGCAGAGAGGCTCTGAACTCCAGCTGAAGGGATGCAGGATCCGGCAGATTAAAGGAAACACATGTAGACTTCCGTTACCATGTCGATCAGATATTGAAGGGTCAAACTGTACTTAAAAACTGACCATTACTGGACTTTACAGTCAAAATAAACGATCAAAAATCTGAAATACAGAAACATTAAACCTGATTAAAACGCCAGAGCGACGCACACTGCACTGTCATCTCTGTCAGTGTAAATGAGGAAAAAAACAAATTGATTGGATCCTTTTCTTACCTTTTCAACAATGTTTAATGCAAAGTTTAGTTCAGTACAATGTTTAATTACAACAGTCCAACGAGACAGAGCCTGGATTTGTATTCTGAACAGTTATATGTGACGCCTCAAAAAGCGTCACCTGCTCAACTATTAAAACCACTAGCAGGGTGAAAAATATCAAAATATTGTAGCACAGACGGGCTATAACTTTTGGATCAATTTTAAACAAACTGTTTTATTACTCATCTTCTGTTGAAAGATAACTTAGATGTACATGAGCGACTGGTAATGGTTACTGTCACCTCCTGTTGTGATCGGTTAAAGAAGCTCTCCGCTGTCTGAGGGTAGGCCCCTCCCACAACGCCGCGGCTGCTGCGGCTCCCAGTGTTTTCTTTACTGTGGGAAACGGGTAATAATGGCTCTTTGATGGGAAAAGGTTACCGACCCCTGGCTTAGATGTAGCAAAGTCCTCAAATTCATCATTTTGTGTTTGAACTGTCTGTACTGTTTCCCAAAAAATGGAAACGATTTATAAAATGAGACCTGCATTAAGCCAATAGAAAGCTGAAACGTGGGTCTTAGAGACCATTTTGATGAACTAAACAACCACATAAAACACAGAGACACGATCGGAAATAAGATTTCCGTCTTGATTTTTCTCAGAATAATCAGAAAAGCATAACTTTGTTGCATTGACCTTTTGCACCTAAGTCCCCTAATCACATGGGCCCATCACATTGAAGGGCAAAGGAATGTAAACAGTGAGCGACATGAGTATTAAACAAAGGGAAAAGTAGCACCTGAGATAGTTTTTTTTATTGTGGATGTTTTTTGCACTCTTTAGCATTCTTTCTTCTAGTTCAAGACTAGTTGGGTTGTCAGAAGAAGTTGCACACCTAAGTGGGGCAACAGTGAACTACAGGAGTATTAAACAGAGAGAAAAGGTGGCGACTTAAGTTGTTTTAGCCAGTTTAGTCTGGTTTCTGCTGGTTCAAGCTCAGTTCACTTGTGGGAAGAGTTAGCACACCTAGTTTTGCTCAAAGAGAGTGATTTTTACAAATTTAAGTGTTAGCTAACAAACGTTAGCTTTCATTCTCCCTCCTCTGTTCACCGATGTAAACAAGTTGCCGACTTTGCCAGAATTCACCTCGCTGGATTTATAACAACGTTTCACTTTACACTGGAGCTGATTAAAATTAAAAGCCCTAAAAAGAAGTCTGGATCCCTGCCAGTTATTGTTGCTGGCGGGGTCACCGTGTTCAGATGCTACTCACACACGGGGATGAGACAGATTTTTCTAAACGACACTCATCATGCTAAATAAATAACGTCAATTTAACAAACGTAATCCTACATTGGAGCAATATTATTGTAAGTAATTAGTCCACGTGTCACAGTGCACGGTGAAGCCCATCCTCCATGGTGAACAGTTACGTGTGACGCCTCAAAAAGCATCACCTGCTAACTAAATAAGTAAAAAAGCATTGCATTGATCATTTCAGGTCCATCACAACTCCCTGACTTCCTCATGAAATATTTGAACGTTAATCTTACCTGTCAAAATGTATAAACTGCAAATCTCAAAATACTTAAAGGGCCGCTAGTCCGTTTAATTGATCGCTGCGGTCCATCAAAGTTTTTTTAAGTAGTTGAGTTTACACTCTTGCTGTTAATGCAGCCAAATGTGCAGCACCTTTTTAGTGTGAAATCAACTAAATTTAAGTGATTAAAGGCTACACACGGGCTTGTTTTGGCTAGCTTCACAGGAGTTTCAACATGTGTAAACAGTCTTTTTGCAAACTATCATGCAAAGGGCGCGGTCCCATGAGCAGCGTGACATCACACACCAAGGGTCAATTTTATGTAAAGGTCATTGGTTAAAAAATTCCAGCTACAACCTTTAAGGTGAGGAAAATGGGTTGGGTTTAAGTCAATCCCTTGAACAAGCTGCTGTGAAAAGCTCCAAAGGCAGGACTGAAAAGAACTGAGTGGTACCGTAAATCCATTTTCCTTTGACCAAAGTCTGTCACGATTCATTAAGACCTCTAAAACAATGTAGTTAACTTATAAAAAGGGACAATATGTGTCTCCTTCAAGCATATGTAAACATACTTGTGAAGTATTCAAGCTTCCCTCAGTGGTGAAGGAAACATGAGGTACGAACGTGTTTAACCAAGCTTGAGGCCTAATATCCAACTGGCCTTATGGTGCAGAAAAAAATTACAGCTGCAGTATGACAATGCTGATAAGCTATAAAACCATGTCATTTAATACTCCTCCCTCTGTGTGGTCCACCCACCATTAAACCAATTCATTACCTCTTAAGAGAAGGCCATGAGACTGATCCAGTCTATCAGTTTCCATCTTTAGGATGTGGCTACTGCTCTGGTGATGGCGGATGTGAGGCCACATAAACAATGACTTCAGCGAGAGGCTCAAGGAAAATATAAATGGTGCAGAAAGGCTCGTGTTATTTGTCCAAAATTAAAACATGACCTCACAATGAAAGATTTTTGTCTGCCACTCAACGCCAGTTGTTTGAGGTTCTGCTTCTCTAATGACCTCTCGAGAAAGGACCTCGAATTTGCATTTTTGGTTTCTGCTCCGGTAATGAAAAAAAGGCAGAGTGCGGCATATTTCACCGGGCCTGTCAAATCCACTCACACCCCTTTGCGGAGCTCTCAGAAACGTCATTCCTTCGCCTTCCATTCCCGTGGTCCGGCTATAAAACTGACTACGGCAAAATTAGCAAACGTAGACTGTTTGGACACATTCCTATTATACTGGGTGCCTCTTCTGTTTTTTTACGAAATCTAATCAGTCCCAGAACATCAAACATGAAGCCTCCTTGAAAGTTGTTCAGTCTCATGAGCTCAGGATTTATGTAATCTCAAGCTTGTTAGGGAGATTTTTCCACTTTATTGACATTGATGTGCAGATCTGACACATGGGAAAGCACAGCTCTCCTCACAGAAGCTATTAGAGATCTGTAATCCCGGACTGGCCAGGACTTTGGTTCTGTGGTGGAGATGCACACATTTTAGAGCATTTTATTAACATGACTAGCACATCCCAGATTGTCTTCAGATGACAGTTCAAAGGGTCATTGCTGAAAAAAAGCGAGAAATTGTGCTGTTTGGAACAAGTCAGAACATCAAAGATCAATTTCCAAGTGAATTGCTTTGGAGAAAAGAACATTTTTCCCAACATGGAGGGAATAACTAAAATAATACCTGCTGCAGGAAACAGTAATTGATTCTGTTTCAGTTGGACAAGCTCGACTCAGGCAGACGCCACTTACTCCTCGGTATTAAATGAACGTCAACTGGCTAAAGTAATTAGTTCAGTCTATTAATTACTGTAATTACCCATTATCCTGTTGGCCATCATTTCAAAACGTTTCATAGATGTAACATGGCTGTAGTGACACAGTTTCCAGGGAACATTATCAGTCTGAGAGCCAATTATGACTAAATTAAAATGATACATTTTATGTCAAATTTCTCAGTCAACAAATGACAAAACATTTCACTTTGTTTTTCATATTTGTTTCATAATTCTAGATCTGTAAAAGTGTTTTTCTGGAGATTTTTTTTGTGCATGAATTTTCTAATGACACTTCTGTTATTTTCACATAAAACAGGTATTTAGTTTGTCCATGCTAGTGGTGGAAAATAGCTGCACCAGCTAGAGGTACCACAGCTGGAATACAGGCTTCCTTTGGTTAAAATTAGAGCGCTGGGATTGGTGAGACAAAAACTGTTTGAGCCAATGGTAGAGCTTCTGAGGCAACAATGAAGTGTGGCTAGACCAACCTGAAGAGCAAATTCTTTTACTTGGTCACATCAACAGTGAAACATTATGGCAGTATTATGATGGTCTGGGACTGCTTTGCTGCTTCAGAACCTGGACAACTTGTTGTAATTGATGGGGCCATGACCTTTGACCTTAAGTGGTCCATTCATGCCCCTTCAATGTGACTCAGCAAAGAAGAGTGAGAGAAAATTGGGTGGCTTATTGCAAACACCTGAGTGGTTCTTTCCACCATGGATGCTACAACCAGTGATCCAGTTTAGAGGGGGCAGGTTGGCTTTTTAAATTTACATGAAATCAGCTAATCTAAACTAATCTTGTCTTTGTCTGTGTTGCCATGTAAGTGGGACAAACTTAATCTTAAAAGGGGTAAATACTTTATCACACCACATCATCACACTTTAAAATGGTAAATGGCTTGCATTTTGTAAAACCTCAGACATTTACGTAGACACCTTGTGGACTGGTGCTGCCTATTGGAGCTGGTGTAGCAGCAGTTCGCCATCTTGGATGGGTTCCCATTTGCCCCCAGTGCATTTATTTCTACTGACGAAGGCGTTTACCCAACAAAAATATATTTTGTTATGCTTTTTCACTAAATCAGACACATGGTATGGTATGGCAGTTAAAATATAAATATAATAAAATAGAATAAATTAAAATGTAAGATGTCAAAGGTAGGCTAGAAAAGTCCCATGTGATCTGTTTTCAATAGTGCACAGGTTGTTGCAACCAAAGAAAAACGGGCATTGTTCCTCAATCTGCGTTGATTCCATTTGGTTTTGCAGAGTGGGGAACCAATGCTGTTTCTCTCCAGCACCATTGGGTGCTACATAATCATGCCCATAAATATACGCATGGTAGGGTTCTGCAAGTCCCCAAGGCACTTTAAAACACAGTCATTCACCCATTCACAAGCTTATCGATAAGTTACCATGTAGCCTCCGGTCCCTCAGACCGCCATCATATGTAGTTAAGGTGACTAATTATATATCAATAATTAGTCATGTATATGTTGTGCTTTCCACCGATTCGTTTTTGCAGCAGCCCTCAAATCGTCTGTGAGCCGAGATGAAATAAGGCTTTGGCCTGACGAGATGGAGCGCGGTAAACAAGGCAGCCCTGCTCCCCAGCTGTGAAGGTGACACAGGAACGCTACAAGCAGAACAGGCCCTTTTGATTAATCACAGGATATTTACTAGCTCAGATCTAATCAAGGACCGCAGGATCAGGGGGCTACATCATACACGGCCCAGGAATTTACACAGCAGAGTTAACCTCTCACCTGCCACTGTCGTTTCCTTACATCTATAAACACTGTGTAGGGTCGGCCAGCAGTTTACACACCACGGGCATGGTGCTCTGCAACGGCTCCGAAAGTGATTGTTTTATTTCTGCAGCAAGTAAATGACCTGCAGTCAGATACTCAACACATGTCGTCTGATATAAAACCTTATGGCAGAGGAGAGAAAGAGCCATTTATCTCAAGGTGGTCATGGTAATGGGATACAGGAGCGTGAGCAGTTTTACCACTAAGTAAACTACAGCTTCATGAGCAGCAAACTGTCACACCAGTCTGTGGCTTGGGGGCTGTTATTTCCCTAGGATGAGACGCAAGCCAAGGACTAATCCAAGATTACAAACAAAAACAGATCACACAGTCGGGATCTCTGATGGTTTTATTTCCATAATCAATTTGACATTCAGAAGATTGTTGGCTTAGAGTGGAGGATCGAGGCTAGTGAGTTTAAGACAAAGGCGAAATGTACAGACTATTTTTGCTCAAATAAAACTGGGGATCAATTCCAGCTTTTGTAAAACACCAATTTATTCCTGACACGTGGAGAGAAAAAGTTGATAAGAACAGGGTAAAATATTTGATAAAAATCTCAAACAGCCCGTTTCTCTGTCGGAACTTCCGCATAATTTTACAAGACTTTCACGGTATGAGCGTTTCTCCATTTGACGGCTGACCTGAAAGGACCTCTTTCCGGGCCATTTCAGGGACCAACCAAGCACTTTCATTGGGCATTGTACTCTTAAATGAGTCAGTTGAGTAGCTGGGTGGGACTTGTGGTGAATATGCTGATTGGTTGCAAACTAGTCCCCCCACAGCGCTGAGATTCACTTGGTTTACAGAGCGCTACAAAAACAGCCTTTCTTCTGGTCATTGAACACCAATTTTTACGTCACACAGCTGGTCTCCTGAAGGGGTTAAAATATGATGAACTTCGACTGAATTAAATTCTTTGATATTACAGGGCACTTTGTTGGGTACACCTTGCTAGTACTGGGTTGGACCCCTTTTTTGCCTTCAGAACTGCTTTAATCCTTCATGCATAGATTCAACAAGGTACTGGAAACATTTCTCAGAGAATTTGGTCCATGTTGACATGACAGCATCACACAGTTGCTGCAGATTTGTCGGCTGCACATCCATGATGCAAATCTGTTCCACCACATCCCAAAGGTGCTCTATTGGATTGAGATCAGCGGGCTATGGAGGCCATTTGAGTACAGTGAATTCATAGTCATGTTCATGAAACCAGTCAGAGATGATGCTTTATGACATGATGCATTATCCTGCTGGAAGAAGCCATCAGAAGATGGGTACACAGTGGTCATAAAGGGACGGACATGGTCAGCAACAGTACTCAGGTAGGCTGTGGCGTTGCAACGGTATTTAGATAGTACTAAGGAGCCCAAAGTGTGCCAAGAAAGACACCATTACACCACCAGCATGAACTGTTGACACAAGGCAGGATGGATCCGTGCTTTCATGTTGTTGATGCCAAATTCTGACCTTACCATCCAAATGTTGCAACTAGAGTTTTGACTTTCCCGAACAAACCGATTCTTTTGAACGGCTCATAAACACAAACGATGGGAGCAGAGTCGTGGCTGGGGGGGGGGGGGGGGGGGGGGGCTTCTTTCTGTCGTTCTTTTTTTCCTGTGCGTGTTTCACACAGATGCACACAAATTAGCTCTTCCGTGAGACAGAACAGATGTAGGGGGAGGGGCACACTCAGTAGTGATGTGATGTTCACGGACAAATCGTCTTCCGGTAACAAAACTCCCCGTATGTCTGTAAAGCGCACCCGCTTACTACCCCTCCACCCCCCCACCCCCCACCCCACCACCCCACCCCCAGCTCTCTTGACTTCACTTTGTTCAAATAAGTCAGTATTTTGAACGGCTCTTTGAGGTAAACGACCGACTAATGAATGGCTCCCATAAAAGAGCCATATACCCCATCACTGGTCGCAACAGAAATCGAGACCCATCAGACCAGGCAACATTTTTCCAAGCTTCTATTGTCCAATTTTGGTGAACATATTGTAGCCTCAATTTCCTGTTCTTAGCTGACAGGAGTGGCACCTGGTGTGGTCTTCTGCTGCTGTAGCCCATCGGCCTCAGGGTTTGACATGTTGTGCATTCAGAGATGCTCTTCTGCGTACGTTGGTTGTAATGAGTGGCTATTTGAGTTACTGTTGCCTTTCTATCAGATCAAAGCCGCTCACTGGATGTTTTCACTATTTTGGACAATTCTCTGTAAACCCCTGAGATGGTTGTGCGTAACAAGAAGATCAGCAGGTTCTAAAATACTCAGAGCAGCCCGTCTGGCACTAACTACCATGCCACGTTTAAAGTCTCTTCAATCACCTTTCTTCCCCATTCTGAAGATGGTTTGAACTGCAGCGGATCGTCTTCACCATGACAACATGCCTAAATGCATTGAGTTGCCACCATGATTGGCTGATTAGTAATTAGCATTAACAAGCAGTTGGGCAGGTGTACCCAATAAAGTGGCCAGTTAGTGTGTATATCAGAAGCTAATGCAGGAAATAGGGATAGAAGACATTCAGCCTGCACGTGAAACTCAGACAGAGTGATTGTATTTTTAAAACAAGTAAATAACAGTTTCACAGTGAACTTAGTCTCTGAAAAAATCAATTCAAGTTTCTTGGACGCAAGATTCTGGCTGATGCAAAAATTCTTTAATATGGGCTAAAATTAATGATAAAAAATGTTTGTTTAAAACTGTGTGAAATGGATGAAGACGTAACCTTTAGCGTGACCTGGGTCCTGTCCTTTGTTGTTAACACTTCCGCAGGGAGAGACAAAGACAGCGGTGGAAGTGCCGCAGCCCTGCCGAGTTCATGGTTTGTGTCATTGTGTCACCTGGAAAATGCCACTCCGCAGGGGGCACGAAACTCTGTTTGACCAGTTTTACAGAAAAACACTGACAACTCTGACATGTATATCTGCAGATAGTTTATGTTATAATTTTATATTAATGGGCAAAATATTCAGACCAGGAAGATTAGATCCTCTTGAATCTCCGCCTCGTCTATGGAGATGTAAAAAACCCTCGTGTTGTATTAAAAGTTATCCGAGGTGTTCGGGTAATAGACACGTGGCACCACTGAGCTAGAATCTCGCCACATGAGCTCTGGACAAATCGTCAATTAGATGAGAGTGTTTTTGTCAGTCTCCCTCGTCTCCCAGATATTTCCTCAGAGTGACGAGTCACATTTGAATCTGGGAGGCAGAGTAATTTCTGTGTCACATCCCTTTAGCCCGACCTCGCTGACAATTGCCAACACAAGAGCTTTCTCACTAAAAATTAATCACATTTGCCTTTTTAATGGTATCCCGAGTCCCTCTGCCAAGAATTCTCAATCATCCCTCTACTACTGAGCTTCATCTACTAGGAGCGGCAAAATTATTTCAAGGATTTCAAATAGATAACTACACAAAAATAGTGTTGCAGGTTTGATAGTTATGGGACGATTTAGTTTAATTTTTATTGAATAGATATGTATTTTATCCAGAAATATTCAATATTTTCACAAATACACATCTATTCCACCGGAAACTTTTCCAACATGTTTTACCACACCGTATTTATTTCTAAAGCACGTTAAAAACACAGCATGAGATCTGTACAACAAAAGCAAGCTTAAGATGCAATAAATAAAATTGACTAAAACAAACAATTAAACACAGAGCGAGAGAAAAACAATCACTGGCCAAATGCCAAGTCATAGAAGTGGGTCTTCAATAGTGACTTGGAGCGAGTGAGAGACAGTGCCTGTCTGACAGAAAGGGAAAGAGCATTCTAAAGTGTGGGGCCAGCAAACCCAAAGGCCTCCTCTCCCTGTGATTTGTACTTCATGGTGGGTATGCAAAGTAGCATGAGCTCAGCAGACCTCAGGGTGTGTGCCAGGATGCATGGGAGGATCAGGTCCAAAAAATAAACCAGGACAAGACCATTTAAGGCTTTAAAGACAAATGTCAGGACCTTGAACATCACCCGAAAGTGAACTGAAACCCAGCATATCTGAGCCAGAACAGGAGTGATGTGATGTTTGTTGAAAACCTGGCAGCTGCATTCTGTACCTTCTCAGTCTGTTAAGGGCAGAGGCAGCGACACTAAAGAGGTTCGAGGTAACATAGTCCAGGCGTGAGGTTATAAAAGCGTGTATGACAGATGCCAAAGGATGCCGGTTTAAAATTGTTTGAGATGATCTAGGAGTCACAGTTGAAAGAAACACAATATATGTAAAATATAAATATAAATTTTTCAGTCGTCAGCGTACATACAGTAGTATTTTAGGCATGTGCTTGTCCACGATTCGTCCCAAGTGAAGGATGTAAACGGAAAAATGCGGTGGCCCAAGAACAAGGCCCTGTGGCACTCCACAGAGAGAGGGATTCCAGTGTGTACACAGATGGTCCTGTCCTGAATATAGAAACAGAGCCATTCCATGGTTCCCTTAACACCCAACCAGGACTTAAAATTACAAAAACTACTTTTTCTACATGTATGTTCCATTTGAAAGATGTTTTTGGGCTCAGACTATGGGAAAAATGCGCACATTCCACAATTATTTCCTGACAGATACAGTCAATTAATCTAAATTCCCATTTTCATTTAAAATTAATTTAATTCCTCCAGATTTTGACAGCATATTAAGTCCTATTGGTTGATTAAACTCACCAGATCTTGAAAACAATTAAATGACACAATGTTGTTGAATGAACTGAACATCTCTCGTTCTTTGTTCGTCTGATCGGAAGAACATTTAACCGAAACAGGGCTCGTCCTAGTGGAAGCTTGCCTCCACATCAAATATTCAGACAGATTCCTTTTGAGTGAGACGACCTGCAAAAATGACTGCAAAACAAAACACTCCTGGTAAAACATTGTTCAGAGGACACTCTGTCAGATTCCTCTCTTTTTTACAGATTTTATCACTGAGCCGCTGTGGCGTAAATGCTTTAAAACACTTTGACATAAGCATGCCGCATCCAGAGACATCCTGTCACTGTTGAATAATGAATATGCAATATGTCCAAAACAGCTGTCTTTGTGCAAAATGCTTTTTCAGCTCTTTCTTTTAAGATTTACTTTCAAACATCGGTATAATAGAAGTCTTTCACCTTCTTCGCAACCTGAGCAATCATTAAATTCAACCTAACTTCTAGAAGCAGAGTCAAAGTTCAGATCATCCTCCGTTCTCGCTGCCCATACCCTTCATATTTAATTCAGAGGTTGTGTATTTCTTTATGATTGCAACATCTGTTTGGTCCCAGTGCCAGCTCCCTCCGTCAGGCGCCCTCTGTTCAATAATTCCTGTTCTTGACCCCTGAGAGCCCCTGACATCTTACCGGCTGCTGCTCAAACTTCGCTGGGACCAGACACAATGGGACAGGTGCCCACATACCAAAAACCCTCCTTATAAACCTGATTCACCTGCTGGACTAGTGATTTTGCTGCTTTAGAAAACTAACACACTTCCTCACCGTTACCGAGGTGCTAATGCGGGACGAGAAGAGGAACACAGTTGCTTTCAGACTTCAAACCAAAATAATCAATAATTATCCACACTGCATTTGGCAAATTAACTAGTTCGTGTTAAAATCCCAACTTAAACAAACTGCATCCCACCTTTTAAGCTCAAACAATTCTATGTTGAGATACAAAAAAGTTTGGCCTAATTTTGAAAATAATGTCATGTGCAATCCCACGTAAAGTATGTGCTGTGAATGACTCTCAGCTACAACCATGCAATACGTAGGCACAACATTTATAAAATGACCTGAGTTACAACCATTTTGTTAATGACAATAGTGGCAGTCATCTTGGTTTGGGTTGACTCGGTGTCCCGCAAGGGTCGGTACTCTGCCCCAAGTTATTTATTTTATATATAAATGATATCTACACAGTTTCAGATTTATTTAAATTTATCGTGTTTGCTGATGATACAAATACTTTGTGTTCAGCAGAAGATATACAGCAACTGGTACAAACGGTCCACAAAGAGTTAAGTATGCTTAAGAATTGGTTTGATAAAAACAAACTGTTTAGCTGTCAGCAAAACAAAGTTTATGTTATTTGGAAATAAAGGAAATGGTAATGAGATCAACTTGACTGTTCATGAGATAGCCATTGAAAGAGTGTATGAAATTAAGTTTTGGGGGATCCTGATTGATTATAAGCTCTGTTGGAAGCCATACATAGCATATGTGTGTTCTAAATTAGCTAGAAGTATTGGGATAATAAATAAAACAAGGTATTCTCTACCACTAAAAGCACTACACACACTTTACTGTACAATGATACTACCATATTTATTATATTGTGTTGAAGTATGGGGTAATACTTATAAATCAAATTTATTAAAGATCAGTGTACTCCAAAAAAGAGTGGTAAGGATAATTACTGATTCAGGATATTAGATCATACAACTCCATTATTTTACATTTTAAGATTACTCAAATTTTTTGACTGTTGTTTGTTTTGTTTTAATTTGTTTTCCTTTTCTTTAGACTCATGTGAACAAGTGTTTTGTTATTGTACTTTATCATGTAGTATGGTGATGATAGAATGACCTGCATGAAAAAAGTTTTCAACTTTGTATTTGCTAATGTGAACAAACGTTATTTCCGTTAACTGAATTGGGGCTGGACTAGAAAAGCTTTTGCTTCTTCCAGTCCCCTCTCAAACAGTTTTATGTTACTAATGTGCAATTGTATGTTTTTTTTCCAATGGTTTGAGATAAATAAATTGAAATAAAAAAGTTAAAAAATACTTCAACCCACCATTCAAGTTTGAATAAAATCCATCAGTGTTTCACGAGATGTTTTTGCTGAATTTACTGAGAAAATCCGAACCTCAGATTATTCTTTTTACTGTAAACAAAATCTTTTCTCTCAGTGTATAGTAAATATTTACACCTTTGTATTATTTATGTTCACTCCAACACAAAAATACAGAAAATATTAGGTCACATTTTAATTAATTTTATTTAAAAATTGAGTGCTAGGACTAATCAGAGCAACAAACAATGTGACATATTTATCTCTACGGCAATCAGTAAATGGGACAAAATGTCATATACTGTTGATAAAGAAGATGAAAATACATCCTGATTTGAATTAAAGGTCTTAAAGCCATACTATGCAACTTTTGCACATTTCCTGCATGTTTTAGATTGTGAACCCAGCTGATTGTTTGATTTGGTGATGAAACATGTCTCTAGGCACTAATGAAGGCTGGGGAGACATTTCAGCTGTTAGATTAAGGTGTTTACAAGACAAACGCACAGTCCAACATTGCTGCCAAAGCCTTTTCAAACGTTTCTGAGTTGACACCATCTTTGTACTTTTGTCTGTCGCAGCTCTGGTGCTAAGCCCGCCTGACAAACGTAGAGCACTATGATTGGCAAGACACTAAACTGTTCGGGCCAATGGTAGACCTGCTAAGGCTACAATGGTGGCTGGCTGGAATGACCTGCAGAGCAAAATTGGTCTAGATTTCCAGCTATGAACATGTGGGAGATTGTGCACCTATATGTGCAATGGTCTATATTTAAACATTTTTATTGAAATATAGAAAAACTGACAGATAAACTTTTATTGGATCTGTCACTTGTCAACAAAAAGACTGATGAGAGTATTTTGTTTGGTTAATTCTTAGTGTGGTCATCATTGTCATATTCACTGAGGGTGGTGGCGTTTGTAACAGATGCTACCCACTGACCTTAGAAAGATGGCGGAGGGGCCAGATGTTTGGATGACCTCACAACCTTGGTACCAGCTGATGTTTCCAGTGATGAAGATGAGTTCTGGCAGAGAGAACTGATGTAGTGGCATCAAAGGTTCCCCCTTTTCCCACATTTTCAGTGTTAGTCTTTACCCCCCCCCCCCCCCCCCCGCGAAGCTGGGCAATCCTGGAAGGCAGGGAAACATGGTGGATGGAGAAGGAGAAATATGTAAACACAAAAGAGAGAAGGAGACAGAGGGAGGACTGGTCAGTGGTGCAGAGGGTTGTCACAGATGTTGAGTTCAGCACAAAACTCTGCCAGAAGCTATCATGTCAAAGCTAAGTTAGCCGAATGAACAAGAACAACTCCGGGCCCTGCCACTTTATATCTGTTTCAAAATTAAACAGCTGTTTCTTGAACGAATGCAGATGCAAAATAATGATAATAATGCTTACTTACAGCTCCTGTGTAGACGTAAATAATCCTTCTAGAACACGCCCTGCCCACATGGTGTCTCATTAGCTCATTAGCTGCAGCTCTTTTGATTGATTTCCTTCTAGAAGGAGTGTTTTGTTTTAGCGTGGACTGTCTCAAGCAGAAAACAAAGAGTTATCCTGTTCTGACGGTATAGTCAGCTAATCCCCCAGCTATTCTTAAATCTTCACTGTTTTTTGGCTTGGAAGCAATAACTGAACCAACTAGCGACTTACACGGTTGTCACAAGCACGCAAAGCATCTTAGTAACGTGTGTCCACAGTGTTGGAGCTGCTTCAACATCGTTTCTTCTCAAATCAATGCTTGCGCCTGTCGATTCTGGCATGTGAAATTCTTAACATTTTGACTGGGTGCATGTTGGCTCCAAGCATCTTCACTCAGCTCAGAGAATGTCTTTGTGCCAAGGCCACAGCCTGTGGCGCCTTGCCTAGTGACAGATGAGCATGTCAACATGTTTGTGTGTGTGTGTGTGTGTGTGTGTGTGTGTGTGTGTGTGTGTGTGTGTGTGTGTGTGTGTGTGTGTGTGTGTGTGTGTGTGTGTGTTGAAACAATAGGCATGGTAAACTGTGAACCATGCCATTAGGGACCAAAACGCCTGGTCACTGAGTAACTAATCCATCAGAAAACCAATCTGATATTGTAAATATTAATGAATGTCCACGTCGGAGATAAATAAAGCAAACTGTTGTAGACAGTTCTTTGAGTAACTTCAGTCTTGAGATAATAAGAGGATCTCTGGTCCAACTGATGACTTAACTGGATGGAAGCTAGGATTATTTCTGTGTCAATGTAATTACAATGAACACTGTGGGAAAGAGGAATAACATTATGGGAGATACAAAAAGTGAGTATAAACACCAACTATGTTTACAATGACATCAATCCAAGGTCTATTTGTAATGTCAGAATCCCAACCTTCTTCCTTTATCCAGATGTGATCTGAAAGGCTCTGGTGTGTTTTAGTTTAGTTTGATGCTTCATGCATGCACGGTTCAACTGCAGTCTGGATGCTGCGTAAGGACTGGGCTGCCTGTGAGTGCAATGGGATGGGGAATAGCCCACCATAGCACCAGGTGTTCACTGACATTCACAAACAAATCAAATCTTTTCAAGACCCTTTGCGGTGAGCAATGAAAGTCAAACACTTGAAGAAAGCCCTTCTTTTCTAGGGGAGCATCATCTTGGTGTCATCGAGGAAGTGGGTGTTCGAGCAGCGTGCATTATGCATGTCAGCTCAGTGGCCTAGTGGTAGAGTGTCCGCCCTGAGACTGGAAGATCAGGGTTCAATTCCTGGTCGGGTCATACCAAAGACTTAGAAAAAAATGGGGCCCAATGCCTACCTGCTTGACACTCAGCATTACGGGGTTGGATTGGGGGGTTAAACCACCAAATGGTTCCCGAGCGCGGCTGTGTCTGCAGCTCCCCGCTCCCCCAGGAGATGGGTCAAATGCGGAGAACAAATTTCGCACACACATCAGTGTGTGTGTGACAACTAATGGGACTTTAACTTTAACTTTAACTACTGGTTTCATTTCATGGTGAACAAAACAAACCACGGAGATGAAGCAGGAGTGTGGCAGTAACCCCTCCTCACCAGAGAAAGGCAGCAGCGTGCCATCTGGTGTGCAGCCGCCCTGAAATTTATTAGAAGAAGATGAGCAGAAGATCGCTATAGGAGGACAGGGGGCAGCAGCCAGCCAGCGAGATTTGAGACAGAGGAGGAGTCGCGAACTAAGAAGAGTGAGTGGCCAGAGGTGTTTACGTGATAGAATGAGTCAGCAAAAGGAAGTCATATTTAGAGGCACTTTTCAGACTAAAAAGGGGGGAATGCATTAAAATCACCAGCCCTTTGAACGGCTCTTTGAGGTGACCAGCTTCCTTCACAGAAACATAAGTCCTGTCAGTAATCAAAAAGTCTCCAATAAAAAAGCTCTTTAGTAAAACTGTTTGAACATTTCAGAAACCTTCATGCAAATACAAACGTATTATTTAATCAGCGATATTCCATCCAAAATGTAGCATTCCTGCATGAAGTACAGACTGCATTGGATTTAGTAGCTAGTTGCTGCAAATGGTAGAAATGGCCACTAAATCATATGCAACTAATTTAATGCAAAACCAGTGGCAATCGTAAGATTTTAAAATGGTCTTCATGTCTTCATCGGCCCAAAAACAGTGTATCGGATTATATCGGACTGCATCAAAAATCTTCGATATAAGCGGTCCATTAAGGTTCACATTTTTTGCAACCAATGGTTAAAAAATAAATTGTCATTTTTTTCATACTTACTGTTATTGGCTCTTTTTCTCAGATTGAGTAATATACTTGATCAAACCTTTCATACATTCCACACTACGAAATAGGTACAAGTATGTATGATTTACTGATATCGTATCGGTCTGATATCGGTATCGATCAATACTGAAGGCTGCAATAATGGTATATCGGGAGTGAAAAAGTTGCATCGGGACTTCTCTAATAAAAATAATAAATGAATTGCTCATACACTTTGCATATTAGTTCACTTTCAAAGATTCCTTTGAAAGTGACACTTCTTGCTGAAAACAAATATTTCTACAGATTTTTCTTGCTTCAGTGCCTCGGATGTCCTCTTGTTAAACTCACATATAAACAAGCACTACTGTTTTTAAAGTCACATTATTTGTCTCAAAAAGTGTTACCCTCACCTATAACTACATGAACTAAAAATAATGTTGACTAACGGGGAACTGCGACATGTGGATCTAAATCTAACCGCCCTGTCTTCAGGCCAGTTAGCAAAGGGCAGCTCAGCTGTAGCAGACAGATTGTGTGAACAGCAGACTATGAACATCTCTCCACAGGCCATACAAAGGTGTCTAATCCAGGAAACACTGAGAACACACACCCTTTTGGGCTCCCACGGTGCATCAGACAGCCCAGAACCCAACATGCAACAATTCTCCATCTCAGGATGCAAGCTTGACCACATCTTTAATCACCAAACCAGTGATTTTTACAGAAAACTATTTCTGCTTCTGTGTTTTTAAGGCATTAATCTGACATTAACCATTTTTAAAAGGGCCATTTTAGGGGGGTGAGAGAACGATGCAGCATCTTTACATGAGTGATTAACCAGAAAACACTCTTTCTACTATATGAAAGTTTTTTGTGATTTGTGGCATAAATAGCTTTGGTGATTTCTTTTCTTAAAGGCTTTTTGTTTCGGTTTATGAAAATCGTTTGTTAGATTATTGATCATTCATTCTCACATTTCATCATTTTACCTAAAGAAATGTTGCCAGCTCAGTGAGAAGTGTGTCTGCTCTCCAGCACTTGTCATAACTGCTGAGTGTCACCCACATCACAGACTGCTGCGAAATGACAGCTCCCAATCTTTGCAAAGATAAAGCCTCAGGAGGAGGAAAGAAAAAAATAGAAAACAGGACAGATCTAAATTTCATACTCTTGAGTATATCAAAGTGACTCCTGTCAGTGTTGCATCAAAGCAGAGAATTGGGAACTGTTCATTTTTACAGCTGAGAGCGGGACTGTGAATGGAGGGTGGGGGGTGGAAATCGTAAATTGTACTGTGGCGAATTACAGGAGAAACGATGACAATGAAAAGCACCTTGTCAGCCATCAGCCCTTCAGATTTACAGCAAAGAGTGAAGTTTGACCCAAACTTTGAAGATATGAAGTTTCATCGCGTCAAAAGGCGCAAGACGCAAAGCCGTGGCGACACTCGGGATTCATTAGCTCTTCGTTGTAAAAGTAGATTTAAACGTTTGCAAGAGAAAAATTGGGTCCAATCCAAATATCTGTTCTGAAATATCCTATAGTGGCCATTTTAGTTAAGTAGAAAACAAGTACGGAAGCAAAACCAGCATCAGAGCTCAACATAAAACAACATTGACAGTTACCATGGGGCAGGCCTTTTTACCTAAGTAGGCTGAATAACAAGTGAGTGTATTTGCTCCTATGAGCCTACAGAGCAACAACCTACAGGAATACAGCTAGTGCAGGGATGACAAATATCAGTCTCTTAGGGCTAAAAGAAAACAAGGAGAAAAAAAATCATCTGTTTTGTCCCTGCAGCCAAACCCTGCACAGTACTGTGGGCCACTTCTGATTTCCACGCTAGCTGGTGTAACGCAACCAGCCATGCATTAGCATTGGCCCTCCAGTTAGAGCAGGCTCTTAGGATCCTGTCACCCAAACTTATCGTGCACTCTCACACTAATACACACATGGCTAGCTGCACAAGGAAGCTCTGAAACGCAGCTCTCTCGCTGCAGCCCATGCATTTCATGCTATGGACATTTCTTTACGTGCCATAAAATAAATAAATATACTGTCCCCTTCTCTTTGCCACTTAAACGGAGACCCAAGCCGGCATACAAAGTTCAACAACTGTGAAGAAGGAACTATTAAAGAGGACACACAAAGCTGTGACCTTGACTGACAAGTGCTCTTCATTCTGGCCATAAACAGCAGCGGGGCCTGATAAGTGTTCAGCGATGCAGGGAGTAATGACCTATCTGTCAGCAGCGGTTGGACCGTGTGAGGTAGTATAAATGGAACGTACATAATGTACAGCAATAATACCGGCACACTCACAGTCTAATGCATTATCATTATTCTAGGAGACCAAGATTTCCTCTTCTCCCCTAAACCTGCGCGCCTCAACATGGAGGGTAAATGCCTGCCGGCCACTATAATTTCATTTTAATCTTTGTTCCATATTATAATTTTCATGGTCAGAAAATACACCAGGAAGGAATGGCACATTTCCATCAGGAGCTAAACAGAACACGGGCCGTAACCGAAGGTTTTATGTGACGGTATAACAGCCCGTTCACATGCAGGCAATTTACGATAAGAAGGGAGAAAGCTGTAAATTCACGTGTGATGGCCCATCTCCCTCGTCTCAAACAACATCATTATGCTCCCAACTAGCCAGGGATTATTTAAATAGGATATCTGAGATTTTAATTTTGCAAACATGAAAATACGTTATTAATTAATAATGTGAAATTGGACTGGTGAAAAACAAGACGCTGCTAAAAACAGATTATTTATCAAACGCCCGTTTCCACTATTTAAACTTCCGGATTATTTTACCAGAGCTTCACAGTATTCATGTGTCTTCACTTGACCAAAACCATCTAATGACTATCTTTTCTCAACATCAGATAATCTGTAAGTTTGGTTAGAATAAGTTTTGATGATTAAAGCTACAATAGCAAATTTGGAAGACAAATTAAACATTTGTTTACATGCCCCTTAACAATGTTCTAACATTGAAAAGCTATAAATATATTGTGGAGATTAAAAAAACCCTCAATAATATTAGAGGAGAAACAGCCGGCTGCTACCACTTCAACAAAAATTGACTTTAGAAAAAACTGAGAGGGGGTGCATGTGGCCCGTGGGGCTGGGTGGCCTTTCATTAATCCTGTAAAGGGTCATTTTAGCACAAACTGGCTCAAGAAAATGATTCAAAAATATGAAAAAGTAGCTAATGGTCCCTTTAATGAAAAATACAAATTAAACTCTTAACGGTGGGATTTTGACATAAACATAAAGTTGATTAAAATAAATACAATTCATCTTTCAGACTACTATAATGACCCAACATAATCCATGTGTTACCTTTTAGGTTTGGAGTCACAACATTCGAAAAGCATAAATGTCGCTTTTATTTAACAAATTATGATAAACAAACGGGCAAAACATTTCACAAACTGGTTTTATTTTGTAATTCTGGTTTCTTCATTGTTTTTTGTAGTTTTTTAAAAGTTGTAGTTTTAAAAGTTAGTTTTTCAAAAGTTGTAAGATCGTCTATTGAGGGATTTGCAGTTTCATTTATTTGTTTTTGGCAGATAAAGTTTGTGAATAAAAAGATTTTTGTTCCAAGCATCAGTAAGACAGCAGGAAATGTCTTAATGTGAAGAACATTAGAAAAGCATTAAAGGTTTTCTGTCTCTGAATACGATTTTATTTACCACCTGAGTGGACTCCACAGGACTTGGTCAACTGTGACTTTCCAAATCAATTTCCAAGGCCCTTTTTTTTAACTTGGCATGCAGAAAAGTGGTAATACACAGAAAAATTTTTACTTTGAAGGAAATTTAAATTTTTATAAGAAAAATCTTAGTTCACAAACTTGAATTAAACTATTAAAAGTGTAACATTTGAATTTGTTAAGTGTTTTTTGTCTGAAGGCCTGAAAACATATTCTTTTTGTTCTGTAGAGCATTCAACCTTGATTTTCTTGGTAAGAAATAAAATCTAAACCACACACTTTTGGAATTATTTTCTACAGGACAAAAGCTGTTTTTATTTTTAAATCTAAAAGAAGGCATTGCCAGAAATCTCATGACCAAAACGGTTAAATACGCTAAAAAGCTGCTCCATAAATACATGTAGTGAAGACTTATTTAGTCGTGTCTTTGTACTAGTTGTGCTGAGAGTTATCATGTAATGCCATTAATTAACAGGCATCTCTAAAGCCTCCCACACACACATTGCATCAAAGTCACAGCCAGTGTCCTTGTCCAAAAACTTGTCTCCTCTCTCTAAAAGAAAAGAAAAAAACACACAAAATATGCAGTACTACTATGCAACACAACATTTACACAACACTGCATATCATGATATTGTCTGATTTATACCTGAGGAGTTGCAGTGAGGTTGAGGCGTCTTAAATATTGCCTGTTTCGTCTCACTCTTTACTGTGCACTGCTGAAAATAAATAAGGAAATAAGAAAGAAAGATGCCTCAGAAGCTTGGAGATGGTAATCTCTCCTACGGAGGTCAAATCCAACGTGGCAGGTTAGTGTCTGTGGAGATTGACGGCCTGGAGAAATAAGTGCTGCCAGGCGCCCACAATGCACAGTGACAGTGAACACCTCCCAGGAAAAAGGCTGGTTACCAAGCTTCATAGTGCGACTGTCAGAGGGCGCCTGTTGTCATAGCTGCTGCCGACTCGGCTCTGTCAAACTACCTCCACCATACCGAAACCATCTCAATCATGTCTGAGGAGACCTGAGCGGTCTTCATCACCCATATGCGTAACCAAGAAGTTAAATGTGTTAGTTTATATAATATTGTATTTGACCTATGTATGTATGGTTAAACTTTTAATTTTAAAATGTACTTTTTTTCTCTTTTGGTAAGTTCATTTGTTTTTTCTGTACTGCTGCAACAATTTTTTTTTTCATTTATTGACATTAAAATAAAAATACAATCAGAACTAAATTGCTGCAAGCCAAAATGAAAAAGGGAACAGAAAGAAGAAAAACTTATGTTGTCTGCCCCTTTTAACTAAAATAGCATTAATACAAATGAAATAATCATATGATTCTTAAGGAAATTGAACAATATAGTTCCTGGACCTGTTGGCCGACAAAATCTCAACCCATGAATTTGAGAAAAAAATAGAAAAAGAAAACAATTTACACAGAAAGAAGCATTAAGTTACAGATCTATATACATACATATATACACATACAAGCACCTACTAGGTTAATATTTTGTTCCTTTAATCCCCCCCACCCCCCTCCCCTCACACATTTATGTAACAGATCTATATAAGTTAATCGTTTTATTTTTTATCTCTTTTTTGAAAGTCAATATTGTTTTTGCATTCTTGAGTTCAGTATTCAATTTATTCCACAGTTTAACTCCATATATGGAGACACAATGTTCCTTTACGAGTATCCGATGTCTAGGTATGTTAAATAATTCATGTCCCTTTAAATCATATTTGCTATGTCTTTTTGAAAATCGTTTAATTAATCCTGCAGGTACGTTCCTTTTGTTTGCATTATACATAAATTTTAAAATATTGTAGTCCACCAGATCATAGAATTTTAGTGTTTTTAATTTAATAAATAATGGATTGGACGGATCTCTGTAGTTGCTCCTTGTGATTATTCTTATTGCTTTTTTCTGTAAGATGTAAATGGAATTTGTGTAAGTTTTATATGTTGTTCCCCAGATTTCAATGCAGTAGTTCAGGTATGGTATGATCAGTGAGTTATATAACAAATGTAATGAATTATTATCAAGCAACCCTTTTGCTCTATGTAACAGTGCAATAGTTTTAGATATTTTAGTTTTGACACTGTTTATATGTAGTTTCCATGACATTTTTTCATCAATGATGACTCCCAGATACTTGACTTCTTGAACTCTTTTAATATTAATCTCATCTATATTTAATAAAATTTCATCATTTGAATTTGTATTACTAAATATCATAAAACAGGATTTATCACTGTTTAATGATAGTTTGTTTCCATCAAACCATAGTTTAATTTTTTTCGTCTCTGCTTGTATCAATTCTATCATCTGCTCAACATTATCTCCTGAATAGTAAAAAGTTGTATCATCTGCAAATAAGGTGCATTTTAATATATTGGATGCCTCAACAATGTCATTTATATAAATGATAAATAGTTTAGGGCCCACTACCGACCCTTGTGGTACACCACAAGTAATGTTAATTATATGTGATTTTGTGTTGTTTAATTGAACATATTGCTGCCTATCGGTAAGATAACTTGTTATCCATTTTAGGGCCATCCCTGTGATGCCATATTTACTAAGTTTTTTAATAAGAATTGTATGATCCACTGTATCGAATGCTTTTTTTTAAATCAATAAAGATACTTATGAGATGATTTTTTTTTTTGTCAAGGGCTTCCGATATTTCTTCTGTTAATTCCATTAATGCCATGGATGTTGAATGATTTGTTCTAAAACCATACTGACTGTCATTTAATATCTCTTCATTGATCAGGAATCGGTCAACCTGGCAATATATAATTTTTCTAATATTTTTGAGAATTGTGACAATAAGGATATTGGTCTGTATGCTAATGTTCCCAATGAAATCATTATTCCTCACTATTTTAAAACGATAATTTCAGTTGAAAAAGTACTTAATTAAATGATAAAATAAGTAAATTACAGTTGCCGGGGGAAAAAATGAAAGATAAGAAAGTTGTTCAAAGCAAAAATTCTATGTCATTTTTTTCCACTTAGTAAAAATGTAATATATATATATATATATATATATATATATATATATATATATATATATATATATATATATATATATATATATATATATAAAGAAAAACAAGGTTGAATAAGAATATGTTTTCAGGCCTCCAGACAAAAAACACTTAACAAATTCTAATGTTACACATGTTTGTGAACTAGGATTTTTCTTATAAAAATGAAAAAACACATATATATATATATATGTGTGTGTGTGTGTGTGTGTGTGTGTGTGTGTGTGTGTGTGTGTAGTGCAATATTTACATTCTAACATGTTAAAATGATAAAAAAAATGATTAATTTTATAATTTAAGTTTAACCTTTAATATCCACACCTAGAAAAAAAATAGTTTTTTACTTTTTAAGTTCAAATGTCAAAATGGGTGGAAAATCAGATAACAATGTAGTAATGTGGTTTATCCAAAAGTGAACATATTGTTTTTAAGTTTATTTTATATTTTTTGCCCATTTTTTCTGTGCTTGATTAGACAAACTAAAACTGGACAAAAATGTGAATCAATGGGCTTAAAGTTGTTTTTATTGTTTGCAATTGACTACAAAACTCCCTTTATAATTTCATATTTAAAGCTTATTCTACTTGGATAATAACTAGTGAATTGTCAGATATTTCAAATCAAGTTTGATGCATTAAAACAGATTATTTTTATATAAAAACATATCAGAAGTGATCTTTTAAGCGTAACCTGTTAACTGTGTTGCTGTGTGCAGAAGTGAAATACTACAGAGCACTAATTGTATGAAATATGTTATCTTACAGGCTTGTGCTGTCTGTGTTTCATAAACAAAGGCTGACAGATCATGCCCTCAACCAGTGACCCTGCTGTGAGCATATGCACTAATGCAAGGTCACACTGGAGACTGGCCACATGAGGAGAAAACAGCCACCCAATTTGCCTTGTGAACCCAGCAGACAAACTCCTAATGTAGTCATCATGCCCTATGATGAAATGTCAGTGTGTTTAACAGGACTCCTTTTTTTTCCCAATTAGCAGCTCTAATAGACAGCTCTTGTACTGAACAGAGGATTCCCTTCATGTGTGGGAGAGGAGAAAATGAGCGGATATTATTGCCAAAAATCTGTTGCGCACTCATTGTCAAGGAGGCTTTGTTGGCTCCCACAGGGCTCAGCTGTGTGCAAGAAAGCATGGCAGCCTTTGATTTTCATGATGACAGGTGGCCATATTTAAATCAGAGATCTGCATATAATACCAGCTCTAAACCACAGTTACACAGTCAGGTCTGCAAGTGTTTTCACAGAGATACAGTTCTTCTCGTTTGGTTTCATTTTTCCTTCTTATTCTTCGAGTTTTGTTTTATTGTGGGGAAAGTGCATAAATCTTACAAAGAACAGCCAAAGTAGCAATCGTTTGCAACAACTGGTAAAATTTGGACAATAAAATGTGCATTTTGTGCAGAGTTTCTGCAAAATGTGTGCACATTTTGTCAAAAACGTGATCATTTATCCTTTGCCATCACAACAAACTTAAGGGATTTGGGTGTTTTTGACCAATCAATATCTCTTGTCTCTTGAAGCCACTCAAAAACATCGGTCCAAAACAGTTTTTATCACTTAAGAAATATCTCCAAACTGCTGTAACATTATGAAGTTCATTATTTTCAGCTCCACACAGCTGCCCCTGTACACAGTAACACCCGTGTAGAAAACGCCAAGGTCGGGTGTTCCTCAGACTGTTTACATTCCAGGAGAAGAGCCAGAAGGAGAAGAAGAACGCTTTTCAATAATCAAAGTACTTAATTTGTGATTAAAGCTAGTCGAAACAGATGTTGATCAATAATAATCAAGTGAATGGTCTGTGGAATAAAGATGTCATGATTTATGTGTTTAATGAAAACAGGACTACTGCACAGACAGACTGACCCTCATCTCCATAGAAACGCATGACACATTGTTCCAACCAATCAGAGCTTTCGGCTGCCGCAAGAGAATCTGGCTTGTTGACTTAAAGTGTCCAATCCGCTTTACTAAAACTTATCAACAATTCAGAGATATAAAACAAGGCAACGCCATTTTAAGCTCAGTTCCATTTTGACTTCAGTTCTATTCATCGTCATCCCAAAGAGAAGCACAGCCTGGCCAGATGTGTTTTCTTCTTTAAACTAAGAACTGTGAAGTTGGA
Organism: Nothobranchius furzeri; assembly: GCF_043380555.1. NCBI lineage: Eukaryota > Metazoa > Chordata > Actinopteri > Cyprinodontiformes > Nothobranchiidae > Nothobranchius > Nothobranchius furzeri. Next base: position 51,420,873 of record NC_091747.1, read on the forward strand.
GATTTTCGTCGTTTAACAACCAGACGACATCCTTTCAAAATAAGAGCACCTGCTGACGCTGCCGATTGTTACCTGGGTCGACCCTTCAGACGGGCTTTGAAACGCTGCGATCGCTGTTTCGACCAGCTCCAGCGCACATCCGAGGTCTTCCAAACATCCAAATCCATTTTCATCCATCACAGAGTTAGTCCTAGTAGATTGTTAAGAATTTATAATTAAGAAATTAAAGATTCTTAAACGATCCCAACTCTCTCTCTTTCTTGTCTCAAAGTCAATACAGAGTGTTTAATTAAACTCCCTGATGATAAAAACAGCCCATCTTCTGATTATAACAAGTGATCTACTTACAGTATATTAAAATACAACTCTAGATAGTTACATCACTCTATTTCTCTACACTGCAAAGGTTGGTGTCAAAACATGAACTTGAAATGGTTATCCATGCCTTTATCTCCTCCCGTCTAGATTACCGTAACACACTCTTCACGTATTTTAATCAAAAAAGCCCTTGACCGCCTTCAGTTGGTCCAGAACTCTGCAGCGAGGCTCCTAACTGGAGCAAACAGAAGAACACACATCACTCCTATTCTGATGTCTCTGCACTGGTTACCCGTTAACTTTAGAGTTCATTTTAGAGTCCTGATTATAACTTTCAATGCTCTACATGGTCAAGCTCCTCCCTATATTACTGAACTGTTAAAGCCTTATGCTCCAACCCGAGCCCTCAGGTCCACACACCAGAACCTTCTAGAAGTTCCAAAGACCAGATATAAAGTTGAGGTGATCACACCTTCCAGACTGTTGCACCCCGACTCCGGAATGATCTTCCTTCATCCTTACGTAGCACTGACAGTCTGGACACTTTAAAAAAAATAGCTAGAACATGTATAGACCATTTTATTTAAAGTTGCTTTTACCTAAATCTTTTTTTTTCTTATTTTTAATCTTTCACCTGTTTATAAAATTTTATAATTGTATGACTTTGTTTTTTCTGATGTTAATCTATTTCTGTTTTGAGATCATTATGATTTCATGACTTTGTTTTATTTTGTTTTGATCTATGTGAATCACTTTGTGATTCTATGTCTGTGATAAGTGCTTTATAAATAAAATGTACTTACTTGCTTACTATATTTTACAATAAATTGGAGAGAAACAAAGGAAATAGAAGAATGCATAACATGAAGCCAATCATTTCACCTGAACGGCATTAAATTAGTCTCTGAGAACAAAGTAAGGAACCTTGGTGTTATCTTTGACCAGGACATGTCATTCAAATCCCACGTTAAACAGGTTTGTGGGATTTCCTTTTTCCACCATTGGAATATTGCTAAGATTAGAAGCATCCTTTCCAGGAGTGATGCTGAAAAACTAGTTCATGCATTTATTTCATCACGGCTGGATTACTGTAATTCATTACTCGCAGGAAGTCCACTGAATGTAGTTAAAAGTCCTCAGCTTGTCCAAAATGCTGCAGCTAGAGTTCTGATGAGAATTAAAAAGAGAGATCATATCTCTGTCATGTTCTGTGGTACTCTTTTGACCCGCGACATGCAGAATCAGAGGCGGAAACAGGGAGGTAAGAAAATAATTTATTTTAGAATGGAGAACTCAAAGCGCTGCTCGAACTGATGCAGGAAGTACCAGGATGTTCTTAAGGAGAGACCGGAGAGACAAAGGTCAATATCCGTGACAGATGATGAGGATAACTGAAGGTTTAGGCTTACTGTCAGGAGGTGGTTGGAGGGTGTGTGAAGGAACACTGGTTGGTCTGTGAAGAACGGTTGCAGAGAGGTCTTGATGAAGACGAAGTCCAGAGTTTCTGCGTGGTGAGCTTAAAAGAGTCAGGCGTTAGGGGGGTGGTGGAGAGCGGACAGCCAGGAGTTGAAGCTGCATGAAGTGGAGCTGATGAGAGGTTCTTGGAGATAGCTGGAGGAGATGATTCCTTGAAGGGATAAGAGGAAGAATTATTCTTGGTCCTAGTCTCTTAGAAATCTGCTTCACAAAAAATTCCTTAGTCTAGGTCTTAGTTTTAGCTTGACAATAATTTTTAATCTGGCTCGAACTACCCAGGTTGAGTAATCATCCGGCAAGGGTGTTGAGGAAGTCAGCTCCTTAAATACCCCCTGGAGGATGAATGGAGATGAGCTGCAGCTGGCCGTTGCTCCCGCTCTCCAGACACGCCCACCTGCAGACTTTTAGACTTAAAAACATGGTGAGAGTAAAAACTGCCTGAGACAATCTCTCCTGTCAGCTTCCCTACATTGGCTGCCTGTTAAATTCAGAATAGGTTTAAAGATCCTCCTTCTCACACATAAAGCTCTTAATAATCAAGCTCCATCATACATCAGTGGCCTGATTGTTCCATACGTTCCTAACCAAGCACTTCACTCTTAGACTGCAGGTTTACTGGTGGTTCCCAGAATATCTAAAAATAGGATGGGAGGCAGATCTTTTAGCTATCAGGCTCCTCTCTTGTGGAACCAGCTCCCAGCTTTAGTCCGTGAGGCAGACACTTTGTCTACTTTTAAGACTAGGCTTAAAACATTTTTACTTGATAGGGCCTATGGTTAAAATCTGATGTTATCCCAGATCTGGACAAGTGGGGGAGTAGAGGGAGGTGGAGTGCACAGTCGGTAAAGACGCCTCTCCCTTGCCCTGCCTCCAACATGCTTCTATCTAAAAGGCTAGGTTATCCCGAGTTATCTCTGTAGTTATGCTGCTATAGGCTTAGACTGCTGGAGGACATACTGACCACTTTCCACACTCAACTACTTTCTTCTACAAGTTGCTCTGTAACTGTATTATTTCCTGCTATTTCAGCTGTTAACTTTATTTTTTCTCTAAGTGTTTTTCTCCCCAGAAGAAGCTACAATGGTGTTCTGCTTAGCTGTGGTGGCCTCATGAAGGGGGCCATTGGTTTGAACACCGTTGCTAACCACTTAAACACTCTCCCTCTCCTGATAATAACATTTTACTTTCTTTGACATTGAATGTGCTGCTACTACTAGTTTACCCATTTAATTATAGATTCACTAGGATAAATACAATAAAGTTTATCTCTCACCAAATAGAATATTTACCAAGAAATCACAATGTAACCATAGACACATTACTTGGTATATACACTGAACAAAAATATAAAGGCAACACTTTTGTTTTTGCTCCCAATTTTCATTAGATGGACTTAAAGATCTAAAATTCATTCCAGATGCACAATATTACCATTTCTCTCAAACATTTTCACAAATCAGTCTAAATGTGTGATAGTGAGCACTTCTGCTTTGCTGAGATAATCCATCCCACCTCACAGGTGTGCCCCATCAAGATACTGATCTGACATCATGAGTAGTGCACAGGTGTACCTTATACTGACCACAATAAAAGGCCACCCTGGAATGTGCAGTTTTGTCTCATAGCAAAATGCCACAGATGCCACAAGCATTGAGGGAGCGTGCGGTTGGCATGCTGACAGCAGGAATGTCAACCAGATCTGTTGCTCGTGCATTGAATGTTCATTTCTCCACCATACGCCATCTCCAACGGCTTTTCAGGGAATATGGCAGTACATCCAACCGGCCTCACAACCGCAGACGACATGTAACCACACCAGCCCAGGACCTCCACATCCAGCAAGTTCACCTCCAAGATCGTCTGAGACCAGCCACTCAGACAGCTGCGGAATCAATTGGTTTGCATAACCAAACAATGTCTGCGTAAACTGTCAGAAACAGTCTTAGGGAAGCTCAACTGCATGCTCGTCGTCCTCATCGGGGTCTTGACCTGACTCCAACTCGCCGCCGTAACAGACTTGAGTGGGCAAATGCTCACATCCGATGGTGTCTGGCACGTTGGAGAGGTGTTCTCTTCATGGATGAATCTCGGTTTACATTGTTCAGGGCAGAGGCAGACAGCGTGTGTGGCATCGTGTGGGTGAACGCTTTGCTGATGTCAATGTTGTGGATCGAGTGGCCCATGGTGGTGGTGGGGTTATGGTATGGGCAGGCATCTGTTATGGACGAAGAACACGGGTGCATTTTATTGATGGCATTTTGAATGCACAGAGATAACGTGATGAGATCCTGAGGCCCATTGTTGTGCCATACTTCCATGAACATCATGCCATACTTCCATGAACATCACCTCATGTTTCAGCAAGATAATGCACGGCCCCATGTTGCAAGGATCTGTACACAGTTCTTGGAAGCTGAAAATGTCCCAGTTCTTGCATGGCCAGCATATTCACCGGACGTGTCACCCATTGAGCATGTTTGGGATGTGCTTGACCGGCGTAAACGACAGCGTGCACCAGTTCCCACTAATATCCAACAACTTCGCACAGCCATTGAAGTGGAGTGGATCAACATTCCACAGGCCACAATTGACAATCTGATTAATTCTATGCGAAGAAGATGTGTTGTACTGCATGAGGCAAATGGTGGTCACACCAGATACTGACGGGTTCTGAGTCCCCAGACCCCCAATAAAGCAAAAAAACTGCACATTCCAAGGTGGCCTTTTATTGTGGGCAGTATAAGGTACACCTGTGCACTACTCATGATGTCAGATCAGCATCTTGACCTGTGAGGTGGGGTGGATTATCTCAGCAAAGCACAGGTGTTCACCATCACACATTTAGACTGATTTGTGAACAATGTTTGAGAAAAAATGGTAATAGTGTGTATCTGGAATGAATTTTAGATCTTTAAGTCCATCTCATGAAAAATGGGAGCAAAAAAAAATGTTGCATTTATATTTTTGTTCAGTGTATGGTGTGTGTGTGTGTGTGTGTGTGTGTGTGTGTGTGTGTGTGTGTGTGTGTGTGTGTGTGTGTGTGTGTGTGTGTGTGTGTGTGTGTGTGTGTGTGCTCTGTCTTTTCGATCCCCAGTGAGTCGTGGCGGACGGCTGCTTGTTTATACTGAGCCAGGATCCTCTGGAGGTTTCTTCATGGTAAAAGGGAGTTTTCCTCTCCACTGTCGCTAAATACTTGCTTAGTATGAGGATTGCTGTAAAGTCACTGACACCAGTCAGTGACTTTATGCAGTTTTCTGGTTAGGGTTCCTTAGATAGGAAACATTTTACTGATTGGCTTAATGAACTGACCTGTATTGTAATGTTTACTATGTGAAGTGCCTTGTGACGACCCTTGTCGTGATTTGGCGCTAAATAAAGAAACTTGAATTTAATTTAATTTAATTTAAGCCAAATAAGCTGTAAAAATCAGCAAGAACTTTATAAAAATAATAATAATAATAATAATACATTTTATTTCAAAGCGCCTTTCAGGACACCCAAGGTCACTTTACACAAAACACGTAATAAAATACAATAAAACAATAATAAAACCCAAAGAAGAAAAAACAGAGAGAAACATTTCAATAAAATCAGAGGTTGTAGGCAGATTTAAACATATGTGTTTTGAGTTTTGATTGGAAAAGGGTAAAACTGTCGATGTTCCTGATGTCTGGGGGAAGTGAGTTCCAGAGTCGAGGAGCAGAGCGGCTGAAAGCTCTGCTCCCCATGGTAGCGAGACGGGCAGAAGGAACCGCAAGATGGATGGAAGAAGAAGATCTGAGTGAACGGGACGGGGTGTGAATACTTATAAGGTCTGAGATATATGGAGGAGAGAGGTTGTGGATTGCTTTGAATGTATGGAGGAGAATTTTGAAGATGGGCCTGAATTTAACTGGGAGCCAGTGGAGCTGCTGGAGAACCGGCGTGATGTGGTGAAAGGAAGGGGTTCTGGTGATAATACGGGCTGCTGAATTCTGGACCAGTTGCAGTTTATGAAGGAGTTTGTTGGGGAGACCATAAAGAAGTGAATTGCAATAGTCGAGACGGGAGGTGACGAGGCTGTGGACGAGAATGGCGGCAGTGTGAGGGGTCAGTGAGGGACGAAGACGGTTTATGGAACGTAGATGGAAGTATGCTGACCGAATTAAGTTATTAATGTGAGCCTGAAAAGAAAGGGAGCTGTCGAGAATGACACCCAGACTCTTGACATGAGGTGAGGGGGAGACTGTGGCACTGTCAATAGTTAAAGAAAAGCTGTCAGATGTTGAGAGGGTGGAGTTAGTGCCAACTAGAAGAAGTTCAGTTTTATTGCCGTTGAGTTTGAGGAAATTAGAGGTGAACCATGATTTGATTTCAGAGAGGCAGAGTGTAAGGGAGGATGGTGGGAGAGTTGAGTTGGGCTTACTGGAAATGTAGAGCTGGGTGTCATCTGCAAAGCAGTGAAACTGGATATTGAATTTGCGGAAGATTTTGCCGATAGGGAGGAGATATACTATGAAGAGGAGGGGCCCCAGGACAGAGCCCTGGGGCACACCTGACTTGACTGGGGAGGGTTCTGAGGTAAAGGATTTTAACTGGATGAACTGAGTGCGGCCAGTAAGGTAAGATTGAAACCAGCGGAGGGGGGTGTGAGTGATGCCTAAGGAATAGAGTCTATTAAGGAGGATGGGATGAGAAATGGTGTCAAAGGCCGCACTCAGATCGAGGAGAATAAGAATAGAGATTAAACCAGAATCAGCAGCAATGAGTAGGTCGTTAGTGATCTTGATGAGAGCTGTTTCTGTGCTGTGGTGGGGACGGAAGCCAGACTGAAACTGTTCATAAAGGTTATTGCGGGTGAGATGTGAATGGAGCTGAGATGCAACAGTTTTCTCAAGGACTTTGGAAATGAAGGGAAGATGGGAAATGGGACGGAGGTTATTGAAATCATTGGGATCTAAACCAGGTTTTTTTAGAATAGGGCTGACTGAAGCGGATTTGAATAGGGATGGGACCGTACCAGAGGATAGTGAGGAATGAATAATGGCTGTTATAAAAGGGAGCAGAGAAGAAAGGCAGGATTTAACTAAAACAGTTGGAATAGGGTCCAGTTGACAGGTGGAAGGTTTGGATTTGGTGATGTAATCTAATATTTCTGAGGGATGGGGAAGTTCAAAGGAGGAGAACGGAATGGTGGGTTCAAATAAATCAGGAGAGGGAGGGGAGGAATGAGGTAAAGAGAGATGGATTCTATTGACCTTCTCATTAAAAAACTGAAGGAGAGAGTTACAGGTTTCTGAAGAGTAAAGATGGATGGGTAAGGAGTCGGGAGGCTGAAAAATGCTGTTCATGATGGAAAATAATGTTTTAGTGTTGCTGGAGTTGGACGAGATGAGACCGGAGTAATACTGAGATTTGGCATGGGAGATGGAGTCCTTGTAGAGAGAAATCTGAGCAGAATATAAGTCTTTATGGATGGTGAGACCGGTTTTCTTGTAGAGTCTTTCAAGCCTCCGGTTGGTAGCTTTCAAGGAGCGAAGGGCAGGGGTGAACCATGGAGCAGACCGAGTAAAATATACAGAGCGGGATTTGATGGGAGCAAATGAATTAAGGATAGAAACCAGACCGTTATTGTACTGAATGACAAGATCATCGGGAGTAGAGGACAAGTTAGGGGTCAAGGTGGCAAAACTGGAGGACAGGGAGGCTAGATCAATGTCCTTAATATTACGAAAAGAAATGATACGTGGTGACTTGATGATGGAGAGACGGAGGGGAACAGAAAAGGAGATGAGGAAGTGGTCCGTGAAAGGGAGCGGGTCAGCTGTACAGTTGGAGGGGGTCAGGCCGGAGCAGCAGATTAAATCCAGGGTGTGACCTTTAATGTGAGTGGGAAAATTGGCATATTGATGAAAACTGAGGCTGTCCAAAGATGAGGAGAAGTCTTTGCTGAGGGGGAGGGCCATATTGTCCATATGAATATTAAAATCACCAAGTAAAATTACATTTGGGGAAAGGGCGGACAGATGGGATAAAAGAGCAGAGAGTTCATTTAAAAACTCAGGGCTGAACTTGGGGGGACGATAAACAGTGACAATTATTGTGGGGGTCGGGCCGGAGAGTTGACAGGCGAGGCATTCCAGAGTGGTGAGAGGAGGAAGGTTTACGGGAAGGACCTTCCAAGTCTCGCGATACAGTATCGCGAGACCACCGCCGCGGCCCGACCCACGGGGTTTGGAGAGGTAAACAAATCCGGGAGGAGTACAGTCATTGAGTTGTGAGAAATCGCTGGGTTGTTGCCATGTTTCGTTCAGACAAAGAAAGTCTAGCTTATGGTCACTGATGGTATCTTGGAGGAGATGTCCTTTACCAGAGAGGGAGCGAATGTTGAGAAGACCAAAATTAGCAGTGCGGAAGTCCCTGGCGACAGGAGCATTAGTCCGACTAGCCAGCCGGGCTAACACGCTGGAGTCGGCAGCTCGGCAGGTATTCCTGGGTAGCCGCCGGCTAGTCGTGGACCAGAAGGAGGGTATTCCTTTGGAGCCGTCGAGATGGAGGTTCCGCCGGGACCCCCGATGGATATACCGACGGCGAGGCTGGAAGGTGATGTCGGGGAAGAGGCACAGAGCTGGTGGTGGAGATCCGGAGTAGCGAAAGCGGAGGTTGAAGAGCTCCGCCGCCGAGTACTGGAGAAGGCCATCCACGGACAGAAGAATGAGCGACAGGATGATCCAGGCCAGTGCGAGGCACACAGAAATCCTGCTGGACCACATTATGGAGTGGAGCAGGGAGGTGGTGATGTGCAACCAGAACGCAAGCTGAGCAGGTAGGTGAAAATGAGTTTTCACCGACACAGGGATGTGACCAGGGTGAAAAAGAAGAAAAAAAAATACAAAAAGTTTGTTTGCCAGCGAGCAGCGGCAGCGAGACGCGCCAGCGTTCACTCAACCGGAACCAAGTGCATACTGGAAAATCATATTTAAATGGAACCAAAAATTGATTAAAAGCAAAAACCCAGAGAGGAGAAGCTTGTCACAATTCTATCACAGAATTTTCCATGGTAATAACCTTGCTCTGCTAGAGTTTGTTCCTTCAGGAACATTCTTGCCTGACAGGGTTAATTTTCTAGGTGACATTCAAGATGTTTTCTCACATTTTAAACATTTAGTAAAATAAAACAAAGAATCTAAAGTTCAGCAGACTTCAGATCTTCTTTCATGTTATCACGTTGCTGTTTGTAAAATAGTCAAATTTTGGCTTCTTTTCAATTATGAGTTCTTTTTAAAAAAAATTGACATACATTTCAGCTCCTAAAATAAAATCTTGAAAAACTAATTTGTCTTCTCTACTGCACAGGGGTGCTTCTATGGCTGACCCAGTGTGGGCTGTGCCACTCTAGCAAGCATGGGCACCTCTGTGCCCCTTCCTTATCCTGAGTATTGTTAAGCTTAGATTTTATTTTTATTTATACCTGAGCTGGGATAGGTACTCAAAAAGGTCAAACAGAGTCACTGAGGGAAACTTGTGGTTAACTCACGGTGATTAGTTGTAACTCAATAGGAAATTATGTCAGCAGACGTGGCCAAAAAAACAACATTTGTAAAATGTCAAGAGTTGCTGGTGAAGTGGAATGGTAGGAAAAGAAAAAAGGCAGAATTGATGTTGCTTTAAAAAACACTCCAAAAATGCAGCGGAAATCTCCCCAAAACGGCGGAAATAATGATCCTTTGTTGTCTCAAGAGCATCGTAAAAATGACACTTCTGGTCAATAAATCCACATTTTACATCAAAGAGCTGGTTTTCTGAATGGATTAAATTATGCTGTACTTTGACAGAATAAAACAATGTCATTAATGTCCATGGACATTTTTTGGCGCTGATCAGTGACATCACTCACCACTAAAGAAGTGGAGATATGCTGAAGTTTTAGCAAAGTCCTGAAAAAGCTGACTTTGTATGGAGATACAGCAGCTAAGAGCACCGGGATATCGGATCTCCTGGTCAGTTTTCCCGCTCACAGAAATTTTGTGAAACTCCGATAGTGGAAACATGGCTATGGGCTTGTTCTTTTCGTTAGAATTTCAAACAATTTACGAAATAAATCTTCACTCAGAATCACTAAAGAGCCATCGCACATGGATGGAACTTTTCTAAGTTTAAGTTCTGTGAATCAGAAGGCGCAAAAACTGCAAGAAAACTTTGTCAAACGATGGCGTTAATTGAAACTAAGCTGATTGGAAACAAAAACATGAATCTGGTACATGGAGTGTGACGTAATTGTGAATAAAACCATAATAAATTGCAAGAAACAGCATGCAAACGTGGTTCTGATGGAGATTAAAGAGGTGGGTAAAAATGGGCCTCCATGCAGGAAGACCTATAGCCTGACTGGCGTCGTCTACCCTCATCCTCTGCTTGCCCTTTGTCATGCATCCTCCCCTCCAAAGCTGTCACTGGCTTGTCAGAACCAATCAAAGGATCCCATGCTGTCTGCCAGCCTTGTACTAGTTTGGACATGATGGCATCAAATTTCTGGTGCTACGTGTCAGGGACCATTTGAAAACAGATGTCCTCATTACTGCCCTGCCTAAGAAACGAAACATGCTGAACTTTATGCGGATTAGATGGCCAATCGATTGGATTAGTGTTGACATCGACTAGTTTGGCTAAAAGGGAATTTTGTGAAAATAGAAAATCCAGCAATGAAATGTTTTTTTAATTTATTTTAATTTTTTATATAATGACAAAAGTGCCAAAAATCTAACCAAAACTGACGAAAACCCAGTCCAAACTTACTCATGGTGTGGTGAAACAGAGATGTCAGAGCCCAGTGTCATGCATACATGACGCCCTGTGAGAGCCAGCATGACAAAAGTAACTTTATTGAATGGGACAGATCGCTGCATGTCTGACTGACTTAATCTGTTTGATTGAGCAACGGGACGCCTTCGGCTTCACAAGTCCTTCAAAGGCCGCAGATTCTGCAAGTGTGAAAAGAGAAGGAGGGGGAAACAGAGGAGAGAAAACGCTCCTCACACCCGTTCGTCTCAAAGAGGCATCCTCATGCTTGCTTTGAAATAGTTTATCAGATTAGAACATCCTTTTCCTACAATTTTCTATTTCAGCTGTCAGAGTTATTGATTAGAAGCAGAACTATGGAGAAGGATGAAGAATTCTCCCTCCTGACTGAAAGATCACGCTGTATTACCAAGCCATACATTCATTTGCTCATGCTTGGCGATCTCATTATGAGGCTCTAACTTTTGGCTCCGCCCCCTTTTCACCAGCCTGTCGGAGCACAAAGCAGACCTCTGCAATTATTGTGCGTGATCCGAATTTTATGTAGAGCTCCATATGCTTCGCCGGCCTTCTCTCAAAGGCTGGTGTTGATGCTTGGTCCGCTGAGCATTGAAGGAGGGCCCGTTCTGTCACCACACTGCCTATTGTCGACTGTCATATACAACAAAAGTGTGAGATCATCAATGACTGGCTGGCAGTCTATCAGACATTTATACGCAGCTAAAAAGATGTTGGGAAAGATTTGGGGCTGCAAGATATAGGGAAAGCGTGCAACTGGTTTATTATGATTAAATATCATAAAGTTGCAATAAATGGGCCCATTGGTCTGCAACATTTACATTGCAACAACACTTATTTAGATATATTCTGCGGCCCGAAAAGCATCCATTGACAAGCAATATTATAAAATAAATAAAGGTGATCTAACTGACTATTTTGCTTTTTATCATTTGGTACCACAGATATTTGTCCAATAATTTTGTCTACATTTGTACAATATACCCATCAGCTATGATAGAGACTTTAATACACGCGAATATTAAAAATCTTGAGGAAAGCCCAGAAAAACCAAGAGGCCAACTCTAAAAAATGCATTTCCTTACACCTTTTCTCCACAAAAAGCCCAAAGCCAAGTCCTTCATTCTCCAGGTCCCCCCCCTTAGTGACAATTTGTCCACATCAGAGAGCCGCCGTGCCTAATGAGAGCTGACTCATGACACACTGACGGGGAGGAGGGCGCCGGGCACGGCCATCGCTGGAGCCGGGTGCTTGCCTGCCCCGGGGCTACAGAAAAACGCTGTGCTCAGAGTGCTGTGTGAGAGAACACAACTGCTTCCTGCTAAACTCTGCTTTACCACCATCAGCTCCACCCGCCCCACAGCTGCGTACATCACTGAGCCGTTTCTTCTTTCTTTCACATACCGATAAAACACAACACACACTATTTTTTTGTACCTCTAACAGGAGGGGTACCCTGTTAGTATTGTATTTCTAACCCTAACCCTACTTCAATTCCAACAGAAATTTTCAACAAAGACCCATTTTTTATACATCAAATCCAAAAATCACATTTTCATCGAGTCAGTCTTTTCATTTACTTTCAGTTTTTCACTGAAGATCTTTTATTAATTTATAAGCCCTTTCTGCATGTGGGTCAGGTTACATAAGAAAACACACTGTTAGGCCCCCCTGTCCCACCCCCACCCGACCCCACATAGACTGACTGACCCTGCTTTCTTACAATCACAGCCTCTCGTTTCCGGTCAAGTGCATCAGCCTGGCCGATATATGCAATTAGGTCACGCTGGCCACACCAGGAAATAACAGTGACTTTCAATTTGAAACCCAAAGTTAAATCCAATCAGAAAGGAAGGCTAATTTAACTGGAGACAGCATTAGATTAATGTGTTTTTAGTGTTTTTCTAGTGCATCTTTACATTGGGGTTATGATTTTCATCAAATTTTGGATTGAATAACACAATAAAAACATCACATTGTGGCATAAATGCTGGGTTTTAGTGAAGTGGTTGTAAAGCTACAGGGTATTTCTGCCGTTGGTTTATTTAAACCTAAATGTCAATATTTTACTCCGGTGTATTGAAATCTGGATTTTTCCTTTCTAGCGGACATGGTTTCCTCGTGTCTGCTGGCATCACACTTCCACTCTCTCCTGCAGCCTCCTCAGCCCTGCTGGTTGCTCTCACCTCTCTCTCATGGCCCTTTGGCTCTCATCCTTGGCTCTGCTTCCTGACAACCTCACCCACTGAGCTACAGATTGGCCGCCGCACAATGCCCCAGATCCTCATTCACCAACACAATACACTCCCTGGCCATACACCTTCTCATCTACTTTACTCTCACCCATGTCCACTCCTTTCTTTCCTGCTCATTTTTGCTCATTCCTTCTCCAAGTCCGTCTCTCTCTGAACTGATTGTGTCTTCTTGGCAACTTGTCGTGGTGGACCGACAACAGAAACAGTCTTCTTGCCGTGTTTTGTTGCAGGGCTGCGTGAGCGGGACCAAGCCAGAGCCCACAAAGCCTCCGCCGAGGCAAACAAAGGTTGTGTGCTCCATCATTCAAACCGGGGCCACTCCGACAGCTGCCTCCGCCACGCTCACACTGACAAACGGCCAGAAAAACAGATGGTTTGTGCATTCATGACCAGTTTAGTGGAAGCCCAGGAGTCACTCCTATTCAAGGGGAGGGTTTTTTCTCTTCTTTTTTGTGTCAACTATTCCATGATAAAGCTCTTCAGTCTGGTAGAAAATTAGAAATGCATTTTAAAATTGTCCTTTAATTATTGAGGTCATCGCGGCCCCGTGGAGGGAAGAGGAAAAGAGTCTGGCTTTGTGACACATGACTGATCTGAAAAGATGGGCTGCCTCATTTCACTTTTTAAATCCTGCCAGCACATTAACATACGTTTGTCAGTTGCCTCTGAAAGTCAGGCGCACCGAATTTAGAAGTTCATCATCTCAGCCGCCGATAGGATTTCAGGTTTTTCAAACTATTCAAATCTTCAGAAACTTTTAGAAATGCATTTGCATCTGTAACAAAACACCTAGCCTTTCTACCATGGTGGAGTCATGGGTGGCTGTTTAGACCAAACTCTCAGCTGCAGCCACAAAGAAATTTTGCTTGATGTCTGTAAAACTGATGGAGTTGTCACTATTTTTGTGTTTGCCAATGTGTTTGTCCAAATTCAGGAGCTACAACCTTCAAGGGTGCGGTCTACCTGGTCAACGCAGGCCGGCTTCTTTGTCGAACTAATTGACCGGAAGCCAACGGCTGAATTTGGACGGTGTAGCATTTAGATGGTCAGCCTTCTGCCTTTACCTCAGCAAATGTCCTGTCACATAGCACCCATGACAACATCAACTAGCTTTGGCCACCACCTTGAATCAGGTTGGCCCCAATAGTCAATCAGTCATGGACGACCATCAAATGAAGAATCTGGGAATTCCATTTAAGTCCACAAAGCGGTTCTTGAGAAAATTTACTAATGGGCAGACTGCTTTGCTTCCAAGTGTTCATTTGCAGGAGGGGGGGACTGTGACAGGGTCCTCGCAGCCATTTGTCTCCATACAAAATTGTCCCTTTATTGGGTTGTCTAAGGTGTGGTTCACACAACAGGGTAAGCATGCCGATTTTTGACCCGCTCCTCTCTTTCTGACCATCTTAAGGATGCACATGATTACTGTAACAGCTTTTAAGATAATCTTATCAGATAATCCTACCATGTGTGGTGTGTTATGAGCACTCTGGATCTTTCGGATGGACATGGGGACAGCCTTGATCAAGATCTTCCAAAGTGTTGAATGTTATGGGCCAATTTTCAAAGACAAAGCAGTGTGGTGACTGTTCCAAGCAACCTGTAGCCAATCAGAAAGTGAGGTGACTGAAGCACACAGTACAATCCCCATGTTTGCTTACTCTAAGGTCATGTTTCACCTTGCATAATTTTTTTTGTCTGATCAGGGAGTGTTTGCACAATAAAAAATGTAACCCTCCCACTGTCTTTATGGGTGACCCCGCGAGGAAAGTTGACTATTGAGCAGGATTGATGGTTTATCCCTTGAGATCCACGTGGCAGGGGTGAGGTGGTGCTCACTCCTCACCCCCCATCACAAGGACCCAAGGGATAAACCATCAACCCTGCTCAATGGTCAACTTTCCTCATGGGGTCACACCCTTTAGGACAGTGGGACAGTTAATGAAAAATGTTTGCATTCATTGTTCTAAGTGTACAGGTTTGCAGCAGAGTGTGAATTGGCCAGTATGACAGTTAGTGCATCCACATCTAAGGTACTATTCTTGCCTAGATCACCAGGCTCTGTCCTAGAGATAAGGTGAGGAACTCTGGCGTTCGTCATCCAGGAGGAGCTTGGAGTAGAGCCACTAAAGGAGTCTGCTTCTGACGGGAATGTCCACCTTCCTCTGAGGATTTTCCAGGCGCATCACACTAGAAGGAGACACCAGGGCAAACTTCATCTGTTTTGGACTGGGAACACCTTGATATTCCAAGGAGAAGCTGGAAGGGGTAGCTGGGAAAAGGAATTTCTGGGTTAGCTCTGTTGGAGACCACAAATCGGCATGAATTACGGTGTTGTGGAGGGATTCCTGCTGCATTTTCTTTGGCTTTGGGAGTAAAAACAGCTATACATTATTTTTCTTCTATTCTGCTACGTCAGGAAGTCTTCCAATTTTACTAATGCCAGTTGTTTGGTGACTTCTGCTGATATTATCTCGCACTGAGTTACAACGAATCAGCACGAATTAACCACAAGTCCCTCCTGGCAAATCAACTGGGCCTTTCCAAGTACATACCCCAGTACAAGTTTGCGGGTGGTCCCTGAAAAGGCTTGGAAATTGGTCGTTTTAGGGCTTCCCAGTTAAAGGGAAACATGCGTATGTCGTGAAGGTCCGGTCAAATTACCCGGAAGATCTGAAACAGGCCTATTCCTGCCACTGCAGTATCTCGTAGTTGTAAGAAAAGCTAAAGTTTTGTTTATAACCCTTCTATAAAATCTTGTTTTAAGCACTTAACAGTTTGTTTGCATTTCAGGCCCTCAAGAATCAGTTTCAAGATGAATCAAATTAGGAAAAACATCTAATGTGTTGGTATGCTTTGTCTCAGCGAATACATCTAAAAGAAGTCATTCAACAAGACATAAACAGGTAAGTCAAGCACAGTAATGTTGTGTGTCATGTCATTAAAAAGAGCTCAAGCTTTGAAGCAGCGAGGCGTGAACCATACTGGGCTTCAGAGCATCATCATCATCGAGCTGCTGGCAGCACATCCCCAAAAAGTCAAATCCAATCCTAAGAGAAGGCATTCAGCATGTTGTACTGTATCATAAACAACACTATTTGCACAAATTAGCCAAAGTGCCAACCAAAGTGACGCTGACTAAACTTAGTTTGTTTGTTCCTCTGTATTAAATTAGTTACAGACAGGGCCTAACGGCACGGGGGGGACGAATGAGCAGACATGAATTAAAGATAATGCCAAGCCGCCGCACATCTGTCTCCGCCTGGAAACCATCTGGACGTTCAATATTACATCCATGTCTACACTTCTCACACTGATCAAAATAGCAGTTTTTTTTGTTTGTTTTGTTTTTGATGACCCTTCATCACACTCAGACGAGGTTGCTAACGGAACAAAATTGTCCAGGTTTCACTTTAAAAACGTCACAAAAACACCTCCAAACTTTCACAGAAATCCACCAATATATTTGAGCAACACTGTAAAAGGAAGTCGAAGACTCTGACAAATTATAATAAAAAATATATTGAAATAGCTTCACAAATGACATCATTGAGATCAAAAAAGAAGCTGCAGCACATCTTTCTGTGATCTAACATGTTGTGATCCTATTAATAATCATAGAAGCTCAGCATCATTGCACTGGACTGCTCGAGTCTAATTAACATAATTATTGCCACAATTAGCATAATTTCTGTGCTGGTTTGTCCGTGCTACTTACTGTAACATGTAGCACGACAGAGACACCCAACAGCATGTTACACTGCAATAATAGCAAAACACACACTCGCGCTGACCTGTGTGGGACCCACACGATTTGCTGATTATAAACAAGGGCTGTGAAAAACACAACTTCACACACAAGGCTTTTAAGTTGCTTTGTTTCCACCTAAGCAGTGCCCTCCTCTGACTACCCAAGGTAGTGCACACACTCTGATGGAATCATCACATCCTTCAAATAAAAAGGACTCCTAGATCATTCTATTGCTTCTAAAGTGAGTTTATTAATGGATAAGAGCACTTGTTTGCCCAGTTTTAGCCCCTGCTCAGTGCCAATTGTTGTGCTGCACTTCTTTGGCACCAGACAGAAATCACTTCCCCTGAACAAGATGTGGAAGGTGTTCAAAGATAGACGCTGGCTGATGCCAAGTAAGCAGCGGTGACATGAGCGGCGACTTTCAGATGGATGTGATTCCATCAAAAAGACGTGACAAAAGTGTGAATTTGGACAAGAAATCGCAACTGGATCAAAAATAAACCAGAAGGAAGTTGAAAATATGTCAGAGGATGTTGCTATGATACAAGCAAAAATATGGTTCAACAATAAGAATTTATATCAGCAGCTTAGGTTTTTGGTCAGGTTTTTATTTGAGTTGTTGTATTTTTAAGCTTGACCATCTGTTTGGTTAAAGTTGTACTTGCGCCAGAAATTATGTTTTTTGCTAAATAAAAAAATTCAACGACACAAACTGCTTTTCAGCATCAAGCAGAACATAATTAAACCCCCTGAGGACTCTAATCTGCATTCGTGAAAGCCATCAGCTCTGATTTACAGTACAACCCCCCACCCCCACCCCCCCACCCCCAAGGTGATTTCATCCCACTCACACAGATTTAAACACACGTGCACGTGCATGCACAGCAGTTGTGTGCTTTCAGATTAATACTCACAAGTGAACTTGTGACCTGCAGACGGCAGCCCCGACCTGCCGTCCCAGAACCTCGAGAAAGAAACACCCCTCACTCAAGCTCACGGAACTACCTGTCCTCCCCTCTGAAGCCTAAACAAGGACAAGAGCTTCATGAGAAGAAGATGAGGAAAGCAGACTTTTATAGTTTTATAGTTCACTGATTCAAACTACTTTTCAGTTTAGATCTGCTTTGGTTTCTTATTTTGTAGAAGTTTTTTATACACACTGGATCATCCGAGGCTGTCTGGTAAGAAGAGGACAGTTTTAAGGGGGGCATATAATGACTTATTTCTTAAGATGTAAAAGGTCTATGGTCATTACAAAACATGATTATGACATTCTTTGCTCTAAATCCCCTTCACATAAAGTGATTTCAGCAGTTTTATTTTCATTACCTTCCAGAATGAGCCATTTCAGGGCTATGTCGCTTTAAGAAAATAAGCTGGAGCTGGCCACGCCCACCCACCACTCACTCTAGCTCAGAGAAGCGCTGATATCAAAAAGGGGCTCAGAGTAGAGCTGCTGTTCCTCCAGCGGTAACTCTTTCTTGCATGTAAGAGGTGGTTCTATGCAAATAAAGTCCCTGTTTTGTGACATCACAAACAGGGACTTTTAGAAATGGCTTGTTTTGGACATAAGTCCTAAATTCAAACACTGAAGGTTTTTTTTTCAAATAGGGAGTGTTTATAGAGGCAGATATGATTGCACAAAAAGATACAAAAGGTGAATTTTCATCAAATGTCCACTTTAAAAACAAGGCCATGGGCCCCATATGGGGCCACCAATATTTTATCCTGGTTGTCCCTCCTCACTGCTGCACAGCTTTCAACAAATACCCTATTGTTGTAGATAGCACTTTAAATAGCTTCTGTTTGGAGAAACAGTTCAATTCGGATCAAAGTAGCAAGCAAGCTAACAGCTCATTTGTGTAAGACAGTCCCACTTTCACAAGTTTCACAGTGATTCATGTAAACACAAATATACAAATGTTTTCTTTTTTTTCTTTGTATAACGTTATACTTTTCCCAAAAAATTCCTGGGAAGCTTGGGGAATTACTAGCAGGAATGTCAGAATAAATTCACTTGAAATAACTTACGTAAAACTAACATCAGTGTAAATGTTTAGGATGTTGCATTCACACCACTCACTGTGAAAGTTTTTTGATAAGTTGTTGAAAGACCCAGTTTTTTCTCCACCCCTCACTAGCCGTTAGCTTATCATCTCAACCAAGTGGAGGTCACTGAAAGGCAATTCCAGCAGGCCAGACAATTGTTCACTTCCTTCACTTTAAAAGGTTTTCGAACATTGGACAGAAGTTGGACCACAGAAGACGAGGACACTCAAGGCCAAAGAGACAATAATGCACCTTGTCTGTACAGTCACTGAACGGTTACTGCTTGGTTAGCTGCAAGCTCCATTTTGGGACCCCTTGGTTCCCACATTTAATTAAAAATCCATTATCACCTCTCAGCATTATGAGCAGTCACTATTCCGATCTGGATTCCTAATTAGTCTTAAATGGCTATAAAGCCTTTTCATATAATCATTCTTCCGGGTTTTTTTTTTTTTAAGAATCAAGAAAGTGTCTTAAGTTTGGACTCTTGTAAAAAAATTCTCATTATCTGCAACGCTTGAAGAGTAATCAGCCTTACATAAATGCCAGACCTTGTGGCAGACCTTGCAGGCAAACTGTTATTTAGGTGGTGAATTAAAATTCAAAAGGTGATGCTGCCAAAGCACCTTGAGCAGATGCAGACTGGCACACAATGATTGGCTGAATGAGAGGCTGCAGAAACACACGGAGGGTGGCTGTTACAAACAAAAACACAAACGGGAGATTAAATTAAAAGAAGGCTGAGAACCAAAAAAAGAATAAAGATCTAAGGTAAAAAGAACAAAAACCCAATTCCCACTATGGCGGTCTCTTTCCATTGTCACCTGGACGAGCGGCCTCGCCCCCAGCTCCCCTGGCAGAAACTAAGTGGCTGGCTGGCATATGGTGTAACCTCCATTTGAGTGCTAAAAGCTGGATATTGTTTTTGTGGAGCAGATGTGGGCAGGCACAGCTGACTGGGCCACACAGCTGGGAATGTTGTGTGTGACCCACATACAGGGGGAGCAGTAATCATCAGAGAGCCGCAATCCTGATAGAGATGGGAAAACAGAATATGAAGTTGGTTTCTATTGTTTTATGAGCATAATTTCTGTTTTTTTCTCATGTCAATGTACTCAAATGGCTTGAAGACTAATTAAAATTGTTGAAATTGAAATTTAATTGAATGTCTGGTCCACGATGCAATGAATAACCATACAGTGTTAGAATGGAAGTCTGATTAGATTTACAGCTTGGCGAGGCTTCATTTAAATGACAGGTTTAATTTAGGGAGATTTATTTAGGTTAACAGTGACGGGATGGACAAACAACCGCAGCTCTATCTGAAAAACAAAGAACCATCATGTTTTAAATTTGAATTAAATGAGTTTCACGCCTCGATTTGAGCTGATAAAAACGCGCCGAGGACACTTGAGAGTCCTGACTGATTTCCTAAACCCAGAAGTGTCCCGCTGCCAAAAGTGGACAAATGAAGATTATGCTGAGATTATAACAAGGATGCCAAAGCCATTATCCAGTCTACTTTGACAAATGTTGTCCCCGTTTGTGAGCAGATGGGACCTAGAGTTTGGGTGGGGAATCAGGCAGAGTATCCTTCACCCAGTTGGCTGGGAAACACTAGGATAAACAGCAAGCCGAGGATCTGTCAAGAATCCCAAACAATGTGTGTAACTTTGTGTGTAAGTGCTCATTATGAATTAATTTTATTGTTTGAATAAAAACAACCACCTAACACTAATTCTCTCCCAGAAACCACAGAAATTAATAACATTTGTTCATTAAATAAAAGATGTTGACTTGCTCTTGTCACTTAGCACCCGCCTACAGCCTCACATTTGGCCACAGCTTCTTAATAACAAGAGTGTAAAACACCATATGTTGTGTGCAGAGGCAAAACCAGTTGACCAGGGGAGGTTTCACTGCTGTTTCCCCTCATGGTTTGGTATTAGAGTGGCCTGCCACTCAGCAGGGTCATGCAGAGCAGTGCCGCTACTTAAAAAGTCATTTAGAGAATTAAGATGTGCCCTGTTGACCTGCTAAACAACACCAAACACACAAACCTTCAAAACAAAACAGCCAATACACATTTAGTTGAAGCTCCAGCTCCTTTAAAAGACTTGAGAATCTACAGAACTACACAGTCATCGGGCTAAATATTGCAAAGGTTTGATCAACATCTTAGATTTTTCTAGAATTTGTTCAGAGACTGTCAATTTACATAACATGGACACCTGATGGGTTATCTTTGGTAACAAAGGTATCCTGTTACTTTGATCGTCATTTTGTTGAAAGTTGCGAGGTGTATTTTCCCTGGCGGAAGGGGGCAGCCCATACTGAAATCATTGCGAGCAACCAGAATTCAAGTAAGACCTTATCAACGGATGGCCATTAGGGTCAAAAATCCCTGGGAGCCCAACCTCCAGCAAAATGATGCACATCAGACTCCCTTTCGTCACTGGCAACGAGTGAAGAGGTAAATGTTTAAATAAATGTTAATGAATGGTGAATGTTTTGTAACAGTTTGTTTCAAATTAGTAAATGCATTTTTGTCCTCACGAGCTTCCGTATGGCGTTGCCACAGAGACTTACTCCCTTGTATTTTAGACCTGACTTTTATGGTTATCTGTTATGAAGCCGCCAATATTTTTCTATAACATTTCCATGGATATTTCCAGAGAGTAACGGTAAAAACTACACATAGTCTCTTTAATCATAATTATATTGATATATTGGGCTTCTAGAACAGAAATACCTGAAAAAAGTCTGCAGAATCACTAATCCATCTTTATATCATTTTTTACTTCCATGACAATCTTGGAATTGGTAACAACAACCACCGAAAAACTTTACACGTCAATTAAAAGTAACATTTATCATCTTGGGGTAGCTAGTGGGTAGCTTTGAAAAAAAAAACAGTTTGGAGATACAAAGATTATAGCTAGTCTACGGAAGCATTGAGCTGCCACATATGCAAAATAAAATGTTAATACATTAGAATTTCATTGTTCCAACAAAATACCTTTCTCGTATATTTTCTTGTTCTTACAATAACATTTTCATGTTATATATATACATATATATATATATATATATATATATATATATATCATGTCTGTACAATATAATATCAGGTTCTTAAAATATAAATATTATATTTTACGAGCGTGATATTTATATTGTACAAATATGAAAATTTTATTGTTAGGATATGATAATATATTGTAAGAACGTGAAAATTATATTGTTGGAACAATAAAGTTAAGATTTTATAACGTGATATCGCTCCAATTTTACTTTGTGTGTGTGGCAGCTCTACGTTGCCGTACCTGACAGATGAGATTATGGCAAAATGAATAACAGATTCATGCTCAAAACCCCCCAAAAATTGAATATACAAATAGTGGGTTTTTATGTTTTTAGAATGGTTATAACAGCAGAAACTTGTTAAAAATCAATCTAAAAGACGTTACCAGGCTTTTCCAATGCACTCACACGTATGTGTTGCGCAACAGCAGCAAAACAAAATGTGTAATTGGCCGCAGTCATGGTGGAAGGGTGCATTTCCACCGGCTGTATAGTGTTATGTTCTGTTTCCCAGAAGCATTGGGAGAATAGACATATAATATAATTCTGGATATAGCACTACCTATTCCTCTCATTTCTCTTAATGAATCAAAATGGGCGGTTCCCATCACAGCAACATTAGCCGCGTGTCACACGTCTTGTCACGCCCAGACAGCCCAAAAAAGGGAAAAGAGGTGGAGCTGAGGGTGGGGCTTGGAGTCTCATGTTGTGTTGTCTGAAGTCTGTTGCATATTTGTTGAGGTGTTTTTTTTTTTTTGCAGAGCAAAGCTGCCCTCCTGGTGGGAGGGTAGCTGTGAAGTGCCTTTTTCCCCTCCACCTGAACCAGTTCCTCATGTCACCCTCTTATCTCGATTAAGGTAGTGCGGCTCGGGTTGCGAATGACCACAGTCACCAATTCTTGTCATGTGTCTTGCCCATGTATGTCTGATCTCTGAATTGTGTGTACTGAAACTCTAATTTCCCTCTGGGATTAATAAAGTATTGATTGATTGATTGATTGATTGATTTCTCACAACAGAATTAAACTTTTCACAACAGTTTGTTCAACTTCTACAACATGTAGTCGTTTTGGCACAACCTAGTGGCGGTTTCACGTTCAAGGCAAATGCCTTTGGACGTGAAGCAGTTGAGTAAGTACAAATATCTGAAGAATGGTCACTTTTGACTTGCTATTCATCACCATCTCCTTGCTTTTATCATGAATGTCACTATTATTTATACTTGTACCAACTGAATAGTCATTGTCCTTACAACTAATAGTCTTCATTTCATTGCTTGTGTCATTGCACTCAAAATTGTTGAACATCTTGTCTAACATCTTAGGTGTGTTCTTGCTCTGTCTTTCTAAATCCATGCTTTCGTTCTTTTTAAACACAGAAACAGTTTTGTTTACCTGTTTTGTAGCTACAGTTTCGCCGACGGCTGCCGGCTTCTTCAGGCTGACGCTGATGGTGGCGTCACTTCCTTCTCCGTTTATCTGCGGGCAGCAGAGGACGTTGTCGATGACGATGTGGGACCAGGAACAGGGACGACGGAGTTTACACGCTGGACCACGCATGGGACTGCATCGTCGGAGAGGGGAGAGCGGGCAGTAGAGGGCGACAACGTCCTCTGCTACCCGCAGATAAACGGAGAAGGAAGTGACGCCACCATCAGCGTCAGCCTGAAGAAGCCGGCAGCCGTCGGCGAAACTGTAGCTACAAACAGGTAAACAAAACTGTTTCTGTGTTTAAAAAGAACGAAAGCATGGATCTTGTCTAACAATTTGTACACCCATTTTGAAAACCCTATTTTTAAGGAGTTTCCATGGAAATCTCCATAAATTACTTTTCTCAGGTGAACCTTATCTCACACTAATGAACATTGGTGTGTGTCCTGGTGACAATCGGACAATGTATGTAGTGGTTTGGGATAATGTTAGCTTCCATCACTCTGCTGTAGTCAGGCAGTGGTTTGCAGCACACGACTGGATGCTTATGGAGTTTCTTCCTCCTTACACTCCATTCCTAAATCCGGTTGAGGAGTTTTTCTCTTCCTGGAGGTGGATGGTATATGACAGGCATCCACATACCCAAATGGCCCAAATGGAAGTTCAGGAGAGTTGGATGATAAATTTTCCTCACGAAAAGAAAATTTTTATTAAACAAAGGTCAGTTTCCTCTGTAAAGTCAGAGGTACAGAAGAGGATTAGGGCCACTGAAAAAAAAAAACAAAAGAAAGAGAATTCTGACTTTTTCCCCGGAATTCCCTGTCAGAATTCCGAGATTAAAAGTCAGAATTCTGGGAAAAAAGTAAGAATTCTCTTTCTTTTCATTTATTTTTCTTGTCAGTGACTCTAATCCTCTTCTGTACAGAGTAGAAATAAACAAAATGTAGAGCACAAAAAGTCTCAATATTAATAATCCGTTTTGTCCTTTTTTTTATCCGTTACGAGGTTTCTTTTATGAACCATCCACACATATGTATGCAGGTTCTAGCGACAGAGTGAATGGAGCTGCTTTGACAGGAGGTATGAATGCAGATCGGTGCTCATAACTGACAGGCCAGTGACGGACGCTCCGGCCCTCTGGGACTGAGCGGATGATTTGACAGAAAGATATAGGATGGATTGATTGCAGGTAGGTGGAGCACCAACCAGTGAGAGGAACGAAGGTCTATTTATTATTCAAATAAATAAATAAAAAATGCTGACAAATAAAAAATAAGTGTATTTAATCAATTTGTAGACAACTATTCATTAGGGGTTCAAGTACTGGCATAATACACTTTTATGGTTTAAATAATCAGAAATAATAAAAAGAAACATGATCTTGGGCTGAAAAATAAAAAAGTTGGAACAAAAAATGATTTGTAATATAAAGACTTTTACTCTGAATCATTTTACTTTGTCAAATAATTAATTATATCTTCCACATCTGATATTGCCAAATTTTTATTGCTCTGACCTTCGAAATGCATCTTTCTGTGTTTGTTTGCCATCTGTTTTCTTTTTCATGCACTTTGTGAAAAAGTTTATCAATGTTGTTTTTCACGTGAGTGGTTCCTAACATTTTCTTTCATTTGTTTATTTATTTTATAAATAAATGAAATCCTAAACATTTTGAGATATTAAAACATATAAAGCCATTTTAATGTATTAAGTTGAATTTTTAAGCAAATATAAAATAATTGGGTGTCAAATTATTTGTCTTCCATATGTTAAAATACTACAAAGTTGCAGGAGAAAACACCGTACCGTCCTCTGAACTGAGCTGCACATTTGTGCATTTCATGCTCACCACCTGATTAAGCTGCATACTGTCTCTGAATGGGATCCAGAGGTTTCTCCATACAGTCACTGATGGCTGATGCATGGTGGCAGTGAGCTGCGCTGAGAGTGACAGTCTGATTCCTGAGCTTGTGCATGAGTCAGTCCCACCCTTCCATCTCCCGAGCAGGACTCAGCCCTTGCGCCTCGGATCAGCCTGACTTTGATGGACACATGCTGCCCTTGCGCCTGGCAGGACGGTCTTTTTTAGAAAACTCAACAAAAACGGCAACAGCAGTATTTGTGTTGACACACACCAACGCCCCAAGACCAAATACTGTATTATTTGCTCCAACATGATAATATAAACTCTGGAAAATGAGCTGCACTCTTTAAATTCCTTTTACTTTAATTGTTGTTGATCAGTGATGGAAAAATTAAGGAAAAAATTGCAATATTGTTTTATTTTGCGTTGCATTTTATACTGAAGTTGACTAAAAATCACTAGAATGTTCTGAATCGCCTGGACCATAACTGTCATCCAATCAGTCATGGTGTAAAATTTTCCAAACTCCTTATTCAGCATGGCGGCACATTTGACTGAAGCAAACTATTCTCCTTTTGCTAACAGACAAAGGGAGTCCTGCGTTACGTCTATGTCAGTCTGCTCATCCCATTATATCCACTCTGCTGCTCCCAGTCATCAGCTATGATGAGCCTTCACCTGAGATGACAGGTGACTGTCCTGAGGCGGCGCAGCACCCAACTGGGGAGCCTTAACCTGCCAACTTTCGATCAGTCCCCCAAAACCAGCTCTGTCGTGTCATCTCCCCCACGCCAATCACGGTGACACATCAAGTTTGTGTCAGGAAACAGTGTTGGAGATTACAATCTAATACAACATTGCCCCGAGCAACCGGGAGGACCAGGAAATTACTATGAGACAGAGACAATCATGTAAATGTCTCCAGGTCATGCACAACAAAATTCAAATGGGACATTTCTTTCCTAAGTTGTTTTTTTTTTAATAACTTTTGCAACTGGAGGGGAAAAAAAATCTGAGAAATATTAAAGTTAAATAAAATAAAAAGAATGAAAAGAAATGTTAATCGTCATCTAATAAGTGAGAAATATTACTTAAAAACTAATATTTGTAGTTTATTTTTTTATCTGTTTTATTATAAGCAGCTATTTAGAACATTTATATTTATTTATGAAGTGCATTTTTTGCAGAATGGTGACATCTAGTGGCACGAGTTAAGAATTTCAACCAACAGAATTATCTTAACCTTCCAATCCAAATGAAGATTTTGTTAAAAAGTTGCAGCCCATTTTAGTGTCAGCATTTAATTTATCCCTAAGATTTTACTTTATGACTATTTTCTGTCCAAACTTTCTCAAATTACAAAATGATAATACAAACAGCCTATTTTTCTCACAGACTGTCTGAAAACAGTCAATTGTCTAAAATTACTTTAAATAAAGTTAAGATGTGTATATTCCCTGGCGATAGGGGACAGTACATACCTAAATCGTTGCAAGCAAGCAGTATTTTTGTGTTTGAGCAAGATCTTACCAACGGAAGGTCGTTAGGGTCAAAAATCCCTGAGAGTGCAACCTCCAGCAAAATGATAAGCACATCAGACACCCTTTCATCACTGGCAAGGAGTGGAGAGGTTAGTGTGTAAAACAACAACCTTTATGAATGAAAAGTTTTGCAGCCACTTGTTACAAATCAGTAAATTCATTTTGTCCCCATGGGCTCCCGTAGAAGGAAACATGGCATCGCCCAGACACTGAGGGTGTTTTTCAATGCCAAGGAACCTCGCCTCGATGTCTTGTCTCCGCCTGGTTGCCTAGGAGATACTTCTTCTGGAACTGCCAAGACGTGTTCCAATGTTCATGTTCTACCGAAGCCTGTGTTCTCCGTTTGTTAGCCATTTATCTAGCTGAGCAAGGATACATTTCCCAGAATACACCTCTGTATTTTCAAAAGGATGTCGGATCAGAAGCGGGCAGCTACTTCAGGGGAAAATTTGAAATTTAAAAGTAAGACAACAAATTTAAAATGCTTTTATTTTAGATCCAAAAAAGTTATCTATGGTTGGTTAGTTGCTTAGTAGTTGTAGCTTTGTTGGCTAGCAGGTAGTAAGTAGCTTACATATTTAATTTAACAAAGATATGCACAATTTAAAAAGTAAAAAGCTCGTAATGTATTTATATTGAAACTTATATGTATAAAATATAACATTATCTCCCGTGTCACGTGACGTTTCGTGACCGCCGTGGAAGCCGCGGTCACATGATGCAAGTTTGTTCCATTTAAATGTTTTCTTTGACCAAGGAAGGACAGTGTCCTCGTAAGCAAGGCACCGCCTCGCAAGGCCAGGCACCTTGACATTGAGAAACACCCTCAGCCCCACAAAATCACCAACATTTTTCAACAACTGGTCATCATTTCATTCATTTTCAACATCATTTTGGTGGATATGTCCAGAGATTAAAGAAAAAAACTACACATTGTCACTTGAAATGCTCTATTTACTATTTACTCTATTTCTGTTTACTAGGATTGTTTTTGTGTTGTTGTATATTTTTATTCTTTGGAAAATCAGATAGCTGAGGTTAAAATAAAAGCAAATACTTTTTAAAGACTACTCTGATACATTTGATCTGGGTAAATCAGTATCTAAAGTCTTAACACAGACTGCTTTTTTAAATAAAACCAGATTTCGCTAACATTTAAAATTGCATTGAGGTTAAATTCTTCATTGCACTTTCTTTTGTGCTTGAAAATTAATTTTAGTGATGGAAAAGGTTAACACGACCTAGCCTTGTAATCACAGATTTTTGACTGTTGCGGGGGGGAGTTTGGTGCCATATGGCTAACGAGCACAATAATAAATCTGTCTCAGCCGCTCTGCAATAATTTATCTAAAATTTTAGGATTTCCTCCCCATGCAATTGTCTCCAGTTAGACGTTTTTCCATTCCCGGAGTGAAAGGGAAGCAGGATGAATTCCTACCTGCTGCTGGAACTTTACACAGGATTCATATTAAAGCATCAGCTGACAGAAATAGTCTGTCCTCCCCACGTGTATGAGAAACCTTTGGTGGGGCAGAGGCATCAGTAGCAGATGGGCAGTAACGATAATGGGGTGAAGGGTAACTTAAATAAACATCCCATTGTTTGGACTTTCCAGGATCCATTCAGTTTCCAGTAGCGTTCGGTATCAAATAAATATTTTTACTGTAAAAAATAGTCAATTTGATGAGTTTTTTGACCAATGTTGATTATTTCTTTCTGGATTGTTTAGGACTTAAGTCTCTCGCTGAAACATTTCACTCAACAGTTTTAAGGATTAGCTATGTGAACCAGTTTTTGTTAGAATTTGGTAATCAAAATGATCTAAATTGAATGTTTTCCTACAACATAATCTTTGGAAAATAATAGACAAGGTGAATATTTTGTGCATTAATCTATCATCCATGACTTATTCAAAAAGGACACATCCAGGCGGGAGAGCCCTCTCCCCAATAACAATCTACAGAAGCATTCAAGCCAGAGTAGAGCTCCTGTGGACTGGCGCTGCCTATTGGAGCTGCCGTAGTGGCCGGCCACCATCTTGGATGGGTCTCCATTCGCCCCCATGGCATTTACTTCTACTGAAGGAGATGCTTACCCGACAAAAAAAAAACACATTTTACTTTTTCACAAAACCAGACATACAGTGGAATGCTAAAGATTGGGCAGTCTTGTTAATCTTCATGACGTTCCTGTATAAAACATTTGTTGTTACAATGAAATTTTTCAGTTAAATACATTAAATAGGAGACACACACAGTTAGAGAAGTGAAATGAGGTTTAAAGGATTCACAGAAAGTACGCACGATTTGAGAAACACTGCACTAGCAAGACACGTTACACTCTTTGCTGGCCACTGAATCAACAGGTCGCAAGCAATAGAGCTGTCTGACCTTTTCTGACCAGAGCATTTCCTCGTCTATTTCCTTTCTGTGGCTAATGAAGGAATTAGTGGTAGAAGGCTATTTTCATGTTTAGCGTGCACGTGAAACTCAGAGTGACTGATCAAATTTCAAAGAGAGCAAGTATTACACGTTTCTCGGTGAACCTCCACTTTAAGCTAAAACATCTGTTTTAGCATGAAAACTAAATTTTACCCCTTGGGTCTGTCGTCAAACTAAATGCATTGTCCAACAAAGGGCATCAATATGGAGCTAGGACTGGGACATGTGCAGACAATTACTGGGGTTTTAGGACAGAGGGAAGATCTTGATCTAGAACCGCAGCAGCAAAGACTCGGGCCTCCTGTAGGACATTTCCCCCTGCAGCTTTAAATCAAGACAACAGCGACTTCTTGCTAACACAAAAGTGAGAGATTAGTATTATCGTTTAAACCGTAATTCGGCAGTTAATTAAAGTGACCTTGGTTTCTATTGCTGCATCTGTAAATGGGCACCCAGAGTGCCATTCTGCCCCAACCGTCTGTGAGACTGCTGTCACCGGGACACGTTACAGGATTAAGTCACCCCAGTGACAAAATCAAATTAAGCAGCTGTCACTGCCTACCTGCAGCTTAAAGCCTAGGATGATCAACTTATGACCAGTTGGGGAGCAGACATTTCTCTTCTCTCCTTTCCTCATAATTATTCAGTAATTTATGACTAGTTTTAAGCCTTTTGTACCTATTGCTCCAATAAAAGAGAGACATTATGAGTGAACTCCATAAAATCTTTGTTAGCAATGTTAATGTTAAGCGAAAATTCAGTGACAACACGTTTAAAAGTCAGTGGAGTGTGATTTAAGAATTAGCTTAAAGGATTTGACCATGGAAGGCTATGGGCACAAAAAGGGAATATTTTTACAGAAACATCCATTTAAATGTGTTCTCACCTTCTAAACGGCCTCTTTAACTCCACATTAGGACTTGTTGCATATAAGGAGTAACGTTGTCTATTCTTGTATGCAGGGTTGAAGAATCAACATTCAGAGCAGAATTGTCTAGAGCCCTCTTGCAGGGTTGGACCACTCAGTCTTTGGTCAGCCTTGATGTCCCCTCATAGTGGGACATCTGCCCTAGAGGACATAAGAGCACATTTTAGCAGATGCTCAAACCACCTTGATTAGTTCCTTTAATTTGAGCGCAAAGGATTCTATGGAGGCATCCCTCGACGCATTTATCTTCCTACCCTGCTTCCAAATATTCCAATATTCATTCTTCCTAACAAACAGAAGCTTTTTATACTCAACAACTAGTAAAAAGTGGGTTCCCTAAAGTAACAATAGATCGTTTTTTTAAACTTTAAGCTAGAGCTTGAACATTGATGTGTGATTGTTGAGTTAAAATCTTGACCAGTTTCATGACTTACACCACTCTGCAGCCCTCTGCTGACATAAAACCACATTTGATAGTTTTGTGGAGCGGGCAGGTGCCATGTAGGGGAGGGCCTCTTTACCTGCTTTACAGTTGTTAGCTGTAATGCTAGCAGTTAGCATCTTTAGTTTGATGAATGTCAATAAAAAGCACAAGAAAGGAGAAGTTTGCTTTTCTGTTGACATCATGGTGGATCCTAGAAGTAAAAGTAAGATAGTAATGTCTTTGGAGGCAAAGCAAAGCGCTAAAACCAGAGTGAACATCGGCGTGGCCTACGCTAGTTTGAGGGAGCTAAAGGGGGCTACAAAATCACATGGAGACCTAGATTTGTTGCTACTGGACTTGTAAGTAACAATTTATTTGTCCAATGGTGTGGATTTTTTAACTTAGCGGTTTATTTTAGCATCAGTTAGCTTGTTAGTTTGTTGTTGGCTACAGCAGGCTGCAGCAGCGTAGTTTACGATGGAGGAGCAGGAAACTGCTGGTGTTACTTTAAACCAGTAATCTGGCGTTTTCCCCTTTTCAGGAATTATATATGTTTTTTTTTTATTCATAACAGTGCTAGTCTGACCCTGTGATATAATTTAGGCAATGTCACAATTTTTTTTTTTTTTTTTTTGCACCCAGCCTACCCCCTATCCCCTAGAGCAGAGGTCCCCAATCCCCGGGCCACGGACCGGTACTGGTCCTTGGGTCATTTGATACCGGGCCGCACAGTGTTTTTGCACAGGAAAAAAAATTGCACAGTGAATTTTATTTTGAAAAACTACCGGATTCACTTAATTACACCCGCCTTCCTCTCACTCTTGACGCATGCATAGAAGCTTGTCCGGGTCACGTTGTACGGTACCGCTCAAAACACAATGCACCCTTATGCTAGCAAAATGAGTAAAAAACAGGCATCTCTTGAAAGTTTCAAGGGGGAAAAGGCCCACTGAGGAGACCACGACTCCCAAAAAGAAGAAAGCTGTATTTAACAGACAATACCAGGAGTCCTACTTGAAATATGGATTCATCGCGGCAGCTGATTGCCAGGCTCCAAGCCCGCTCTGCGTTATATGTGGCAAACAGCTCTCTAATGAGGCAATGAAGCCTTCAAAACTGCTTTGCCACTTAGAGACCAAACACCTAGCATTAAAAGGCAAGCCTTTGGAGTATTTTGATAGAAAAAAACATGAGCAAGAAGGGCAGGAGAAATTACTGAGAGCCACCCCATCAACAAACGTAAGTGCATTAAAAGCACCATACTTGGTGGCTAACCAAATTGCTAAGGCTAAAAAGCCTTTCACTATTAGTGAAGATTTGATCCTTCCTGTCACTAAAGACATTTGTCGTGAACTTCTCGCAGAAACTGCTGTAAAAAAAATAGCACAGGTGCCTCTTTCAGCCAGCACCGTCACTCGGCACATTGAGGAAATAGCCGATGACATTAATTCACAACTGTTGAAGAGGATTAATGCATCACCGTGGTGTGCACTCCAAGTAGATGAATCTACAGATATTGAAAACAATGCTATTCTACTTGTTTATGTTCGATATCTGTATCAGGAGGACCTGCATGAGGATATGTTATTTGCACTATCGTTGCCGACATAAACCACAGGCGAAGAACTATTCAAGTCACTGGATGATTATGTATCAGGAAAGCTGAAATGGTCTGAAATGTGTCGGCATATGCACAGACGGCGCTGCCGCCATGACCGGACGGCTGTCTGGTTTAACTGCTCGGATTAAAGAAGTTGCCCCTGAATATGAGTTTACGCATTATGTCATTCACAGGGAAATATTGGCTAGCCGAAAAATGCCACCAGAACGTAGCTGTGCATTGAATTATGTTGTTAAAATTATTAACCACATCAAAGCACATGCCCTTAACTTGCGCCTGTTCAAGCAGCTTTGTGAGGAGATGGACGCAGAGCACACACGCCTTCTTTTACACACAGAAATAAGATGGTTATCCCGAGGCAGCTCGCTGACCAGAGTGTTTGAATTACGAGAGCCGCTGCAGAGATTTCTCTCAGAAAAAAGTCACTGCTAGCAGCACATTTCAGTGAT
Organism: Nothobranchius furzeri; assembly: GCF_043380555.1. Taxonomy (NCBI): domain Eukaryota; kingdom Metazoa; phylum Chordata; class Actinopteri; order Cyprinodontiformes; family Nothobranchiidae; genus Nothobranchius; species Nothobranchius furzeri. The sequence continues at coordinate 51,453,302 of NC_091747.1, forward strand.
GAGCAATGGGTTGCAAAACTTGCTTACTTATGCGACATATTCAGCGCTCTCAATGAACTAAATCTGTCACTTCAAGGGAAAATGACAACTGCCTAAGTTGGCAGATAAAGTAGCTGCGTTTAAAGAAAAACTGGGTCTGTGGGGACGGCGCGTGAACAGGGGGATATTTGACATGTTTCCAACATTATCAGGACTATTGGAAGAGACTGAGCCTGAGCCGTCATGCTCCCAGCTGATGCAGGATCCCCTGTCTGTGCTTTAAAAAGAGTTTGATCGCTACTTTCCAACCACAAAAGACCCACGCATGACCAAGGAATGGGTGTGTGACCCGTTTGTCAACATTCCAGAAGAATCAAGCCTCTCTGTGCAAGAAGAAGATCAACTGCTGGAGATCACAAATGATGGCGGACTGAAAAGAATGTTTGAGACAACGACTCTGCCAGTTTTTTGGATTAAAGTCATGGCGGAATACCCCGAAATCGCCCCAACAGCATTGAAAACCCTGTTACCATTTCCAACATCCTACCTGTGTGAAACAGGGTTTTCTGCAATGACAGCAATTAAAACCAAATTACGGAATAAACCTGACACAAGCAACACACTTCGAGTTTCATTATCTCCCATTACTCCTAGATGGGACCGTCTCGTCACACAGAAACAAGCTCAAGGCTCCCATTGATGCAGCCTTGGTGAGTTGTATTTTTCATTCACGTTGTGGTTCTTTTTGCCTTATCAAAACACAAGAGACAGACAGCTTGTCCAAACTCAGCGTGGGGCATTTATTTACACAATCAATACATCAATACATCACCACACTTGGGGACAGCGCCCAGCCTGGAACTGAGTGAGCCTCCGGCTGGATCTTTCTGCAAAAGCCCCCCCCTGCCACGAAGATGCAGGCTTATTTTATACTGCTACTCCCACAGTCCTTTGAGAGAGGATGGGGTGATGTTTTACACTTCCCAATATGGTCAACACACCCTCCAGCCCAGAGGTCGACCAGCCCTGTTATCCCGACATGATTCTAAGGGCTCAAGGTCCACTGGAGCTGGTTTACACAAGCTGGACATGTTAATCCTCACGTACACAGAACACAGCTTTCTCAGCAAGCTTTTAACCTAAGGACTCATAATTCAACTCAATATATGTTGTAGATGACCTCTTGACCTTTTTGGCTACAACAGTCCTCCCTTTGGCGGACTTGTGCGCCACACATTACCATCGTAAACGAACCAGCGATGTAGGGTATATCAATAAATGAATGCTTAACTAAGTAACAGAAGAAATGAGCAGCAAATAAAGATAATGTAACAAAATGACAAAAAATGGAAACAAAAAGGTATAACATATGACCTTGAATCAAAAATGCATAAAGTACTCATACCAAAACACGAGATGATGTTCCAGAATAACACAGCAACTTCAACTTGTATATGCAATGAACAATGATTAAGTAACTGAAAAACAACCGATGAGTTTACAGCTGAGACAATGAAAAACTGTGAAACAATACATGAAACATGATTTTAGCATTAACTGAACTCATTACTTCACGAATGTATTGCATGCGCACTCCGTATGGAGGCAAAAACCTGTCCGCTGTACTTTAACAGGGAAAATTCCTCCATGTCCTCCCCGACCCAAAAGGGGACGAACGCCACGGCACAGAGCGGGCATGCGAGGACTAGCTTGAGGACATCAGGTGACAAATATCCTCATCAGTGGTCAAAAGAAAGAACACACAAAACAACAAAGGCACATGAAAAGAAACTGGTGACAAATATGATGAATAATGAACAATTAGCTTTAGCGAAGACATAATGAAACAGTAATAAATCCGGTTGAAGATTTCATTCAAAAAGAATAGAACGGAAAATACAAGTTCAACATCCATGTCGTCGTTGGAGGTCTTCTGCTTGAGGAGGGCTTTATGTGGACAAGTGTCCTTTATTTGTCAGCAAAGCAAAGGCATAAGTTCTTGGCTCAGTCCTCCCATTGTCCATCTGCGTGCAGCGTGGTGGTGCCGACTTCATCCTCCCCACGGCGAGCAAAACGCAACATGTCAACAAGAAAAACTTGAATTAGCACGCCAATTGCCTATAAACCTATTACCACAAAAACTTCCTAAATTTTTAGACCCATAGACAAAGCATCCATCCCCACATTCACACCCCCTTTCTAACCTACCCACTTATCCTAAATTAAAGGGCTAATTCGGTAGTAAGGCATGCAATGATTTACTCAAGCATTTATGGGTTAACGGTAAAAGCAAAACTCACATGATTGTCTTGATAACCAGGAGTAATGTAAATGGCCGCTCGGTAAAACAACCAGAAATAAGTCCTTAAAACCAAATTAAAAATCATTCAGCAAATCCGATCTAAACCCAACCAGAACCACCTATTCTGTTCCTCAACCTTCGAAACCACATTCAAAACCCGTCATGCAACATCCACACACCCTCAAAAATGAACACATGCTAATCCATCACAATAAGAAAACACTAGTCAAAACATGACATCCAGCACCCACCAGAAGATCTGTTGCACCTGAAATGGAGTAGTAACAGTCATGGTTACGTTATCACATTAAGTTAAAGAACTTTGACACAAACGGGAACAAAAATGATGTGAAACCTAAGATTATACGGTAAACTCACACGTTGAGTCTCCTATCATCTGTAATTCTGAATCCTCTGCATAAGAGGAATTAATCTGTAGCATTATGATCTATAACGTTGTCATTAACGTGCTCTAAGCACTAACCAGAAACATGTCAGTTCTGGGCTCATTATTGGTAGTTTACCTGGAACACACACATGCTATATTGTGTTAGGATTTATCTCTTTATAATCTCAGATCTACCTGGCCCTTCTGGCCCACGCAAAAGCTTTATGTACACCTTAAAACTATGACCCCATTCGCAGTAACCTCCCCTCGGACCATTAAAACAATACCAGTACTACTCAGGAACTAATTCAAAGTCGTAAAACTGGAACAAAAGTAAGCAAACATCAGCTAAGTGACACAGTCATCGTGTGGTTATTATGCTAGTAAAGTCCTGTCATCTGCAGGTGTGACTGTAATAGTGTGAATGCAGGTATGGAAACCAGTCTAGGGTGTAGAGTAGTTGCATTTTACTCATCTTCCATTGTGAACAATTCCTCTATTGGTGTCGCGGTCGTCAGATGGCCTATAAAACGATGATACATTGTGGTGATATCTTTTCCTCTTGTTATGCTCGTCCATTGGTTATCCTCTTCACCTCCTCCAGCAGAAACCCCATTGTAATTTATCAGGGATGGTTCCTTGCAGCATTCAAGACAAGAACCGTCATAAAACTCAGCAAACTTCTTATGTTAGTCAATCTTGTCCCAGCAAGGTGAGAAGCAACACTATCCGTTAGTCCTCATCTCAGGTATCGACGTGAGTTCATGAGAGTCCAATCTTCATCTTTTTCCATCCTCTCCCTTGGTCACCTTGCAACACCAGGAAGACTCGCACTCCGGCCGGACCAGACGTCTCCCGAACCGATCGCCTAGGGATTAAAGGTTATGCACAAAATGTCCTAACTCTTACTGACCCTAGCCTCTGATACCTACAACATCAGACACATACAGTTACAAACAGCAAGCGCAATTAAAGGTACAGTGACATCACGACACGGACACACATGGACACACAAACACATATACATGCACATACACACAGAGAGAGAGAGAGAGAGAGAGAGAGAGTAAGAATGTGTGTGGGAGGAAGAAATAAGTGGGATCCACTTCGCCACCAGCATCTTCACCTGTGTCACAGAGAAAAATTGCAAAGAGATTAAAACATAAAGCAAAAAACAATAATTCAATGAGTATAAATGATTTAACTAAAATATACAACCATGCATGGGTTTTAAAACAGTTCCAGTAAACCTGGAGATGATGCCTTGTACAATGAATTCTTCACCAATTAGAGATTATAACCGAATTGTTTCAGGATCCTGAATTTGAATTTGAATTGGTTAATTTACTCAGAATAGTCCAATGGCTTTGTTGATGTTTCTCAAGGCTCGGCCACGCCCATATAAATAAAAGAACAAACAAACAAAACAAACACAGTCAAACACACGGTCCATACACGTCTCTGTGCCCTCACACACCAAGCAAATGTCAGACTGAAGCGAAAGTGTGAAATTCCTCATTTAAGTGCAACTTTTATATTTTTTCCTCATGCATGTTAGTAATTACATCGAGAGCTTCCTTCCACTTCTTAAACATCTAGATTATTTCTGGAAAATGCTCAAAACTGCAAGAGTGGGACACGCACAACTAAACTACTTATTCTCTCAAGTCTGTGTCTCCGCTTGGTTTAAATGAACCGAACACTAAACCAGTGGAAAGAAAAAATAAGACCTAAAGCGTGTGATCAAATTAATCCAACAAAACTTCCCATAACTACTGTTCTGAACTCATGTTGCGATGTGATCTCTCCAATTAAAAATTAGGACAACCACTTTACTATCAATTCAACAAAATAGTTTCAGGTTTTCCAATGTCCCTTACTATTCACCCCAATTATGAACCTTCTTTCTTATTTTCTTTCCTTTTTCCTTTAAGAACCTCACTAGCACAAGAAATCCTAAGAATTAATTCACTACTTAAGGTTAATTCATAAATAACGAAACTGCAGTTACAGGTTTTTTTGTATATATTTGCTGGTCAAACCACGAATTACTTAAAGCCAAACATCCTAAAACCCTAGTATTGTCAGTAATTTCCCTTATCTACTCGTTTAGATGTGTGTTTCTGTTCTACTTCTCCATCTATAACACAAATTAGCATCATCCTTAAAGCATCTGAAATTAAGCTGCATTGCTAAATCAATAACGTGATTTGTGCTAAGAGATACTCCCCTATCCTCTTTTTACCTACTCCTTTTTCTAATGGCACTGATTCCACGACAGATTCAGAACAATTTAACGTTTTATTACTATTATGTTTCCTTTAATACATTTTCCTTTTTCTCTCTTATTAACTGTAAGTATCAGCTTCAAAACACAATATGGAATGTGACGTCTTTAACCAGCTCAGTCACATCAAAATGCATGCGCAAACTGTAAGGGGGCGAAAACCTGTCCGCTGTTCTTAACAGGAAAAATTCCCCCTTGACCTCCTGGCCCCAAAACAGGACGGTCACATAAAGCACAGAGTGAGCATGCAAGCCTAGCCTAAGTATATGGCAGACATTAGGTAACAGTGAATTAACAAAAGAACGCACGTAAGAGAAAACAAACTGATGAAACCTTCCAACAGAGAACAAAAATCATAAGCATGATCGAGCATTAATTACCCTTAGCAATATTGCAACCAGTAACTGTACGTGAATATGCAATCAAAAATACAAACTCATGTGAAATAAATGATTGACGTGGATACGAATGAACGACTAGATGATGTCGCTGTGACTAAACCTATAAAAGTTAAACACAACAGGAGGTGTAATGAATATACTCAACGTAACAACACAACTGCTCAACTGAAATAGAGAACGGAGTCAGAGTCCCAGCTGCAGAACTGAAAAAGAAATGGAGTGAAGAAAACATAAGAGTCAAGTTCAGTTTTATTGATGACTGCTGCAGGGGTCTTGCCGCTGGAAGAGGACTTTGAGGCCGATTCCTTAGTCGAGTGCATGTAACCACAACAGCAACATCTATGATGAGACGCAAAGATTACTCCGCCGTTGTCCCATCAGCCGTCCCATTCTTCAGGCACATTGGGTGTCGTGCTGAGTCCATTGCGGCCATTTCCATTTGCACATATTGAGACGACGCAGCAAGGTTCATTTGGGCAGCCAGAGTTCGCTCCCACAGTCTCCTCACAACAGGTAGGATGCAACATGCCAATAGAGAAATCAGAATTAGTACTACTATTGCACTAATTCCTGCTTTTACCAAAATAGCTCCCCACTGACCCAATTTGAGGGCTAAGGAGTCTAAGGACCAGCTTTCCCTGCCTGCATTCTCCTTCAGCTCTATCTTTAAATCTTTCAATTTCCTCATGCCTTCAGTAAATGCACCATCAGGGGCCGTATTACTTGGAATGTAGGTGCAACATTCTTGCCCACTGGAGTTCAGAAACTTACAGAGCCCACCTTTCTCGGCCAGCAACCAGTCCAAAGCCTGGTCATGCTGCAAAGTCATTTTGACTGTGGCATGAAGTTGTTCACCCAAGAGGCCAAGGTTATTTACTGTGTAATTTAAGATTCTTTGCTGATTAAAATAAACATAGTTGATCCATTTCACATTCTTATTTATTGTTATCCAAGGAAGAATTGACTCTAAACCTGCTATTACCTCATCTCTTGCTTGAAATTCTATGGGAATTCCTGTTGGCAGTCCTATGGCGTTTAAATGCACTTTATGATCAAACACATCATACCTCTTTGTCCTACGTCTATTGGTAGTCTCCAACTGAAGTAATTCACTCACACCTTCATGCAAGATAGTCACTGGAACTTTCATACGTACTAGCGTACACAACCCAACCCAAAAACTTGGCAAAACATTCATTAGAACATCACCACCACACATCCAGTAGCTGTCGGCCACTGGAATGTCTTGCTCACCTATGAGATCCAGAGTGGGGATCGTCATCGATATGTTATCACAGTCCTGACTAAGAGTTACAGGGTTTTCATACCAAACAGGGGTATCAATGAGAAGTGGCGTCATATTTGCATGCGGGAACCAGGATAATACCCAAGTGACGTTACAGTTGACAGATGTATTACCTACGTCCACTCCTCCATCGTCAGCGAAACCTCCGCTTGCAAAACATTCATAATCAGCACTATAATCAATTTTGTAGTCCGTTGGAGGACCATTTTGGTCTGTTTGGATCGCAAATTCAGCACATTCCTCTAGGATGTTATATTCTGCATATTTTTCAACATATTTGTACTTATCTCGTGTACCATGGAGCAATCTGCATTGGAATCCACACAATGGCATCTTAAGAAGAGGTGGAATCTTTTTATTTATCTCTATTACCTTTCTAGTCTTACATGTGCGTTGTTGTGTAATGGCACACTCACTAGAAGTATACTTTTCCGGAACAACCTCAGGTAACATTCCGGGTGCTTGAGCGCACACTATGCAGTCATTAGGAGTCATTTCTCTTGTCGTATACAAAGCCCATTTATACCAACTATTTTGCATGGCTGCATCCCAAAGCCTATCCTCAATAGCCAAATGTCTGCTCGCTCTAGGGGAGATAGGCCCTGTGTTACCGCCGGACCTAGGTCTAATTGGCCCAAATAGTGTCTTAGGTACAGCTTTGCGATTGGTCACTTCTTGTTCATTTTGTCCTTTCTGAGTGAGATTACGAACATGGTTACTACCAGAGGTTACCGTGGGAAAGCCAGATTTCACAGCTACACCTCCTGTGGGAGTTGTAGTACTGACAGGTGGCTTAGCGGTTACGCTTCTCAGCTTGCTAATCGGCGTTGTTTTAGATCTTGAAATCAGTGGAGTCACTAGCTGTAAAAGAGAGGAAGAGCTCCAGTCGGCCCTCACCTTTCCAACAGGCGCTGTGGTAGTCAAAACATCAGGGATCACAGTAGCAGTAGCGCTAGTAGTTAAAACATTACTTGGAACTGTGGTTATATCACCAGTTTTAACAATTGCTACGTCGAATGCAGGCAGGGATGCCGACCTATGTTGCATCCGGCCTGCTGAATTGTACTTAACTTGATCATGGTATGCTGCCTCGTCGTTGGCCAAGTCGTCTGGCGTATGCTCTTGTGATGGGTCGACGAGTTGCTCCTCGGCCATCGTCTCCATCTTCACCTCCTCCAGCACCATCATCAGACCCCCTAGTGTTATCCAAAACAGAACTGTCATCAGGCTTAGCACGCCCTTCTTTCCTCCGGCCATCATGCCGGTTTGTTACGTTAGGCACAATACTGCCCTGAGTTAAGTTATAATTGTTTTTGGTGAATCTTACCTTGAAAGCATGTTTTTAAATCACCATATAAACCAAGGCCATTAGGGAGAGTGGAAATGCAATGTTGGTTAAGACTTAACCAACATAACCGTTAAGTAGATGGTAATGTGTGTTCATGCTGATGAGGTTACAAGTGCACATTGGATTCACATTTATTGTTGCATTTAAAAAATACCACAGTCTTTATGCTGGTCATATGATATTATTTTCTTGTATTCATCTGCTACATGTTAAAGACCGGTCCGTGCAAATATTGCCTGATGCGAAACCAGTCCCTGGTGCAAAAAAGGTTGGGGACCACTGCCCTAGAGCCCCATGAAATTCTTTTCGCCTTTACCATTGAGTCTCGAGTGACTCCAATGGGTTTGGTCGATATCTTCCCCAAAAGTTTTAGTACCTGCTTCGTTCCAAGCATCCTGAGCTGTACCGAAAACGTGATGCCACCTGAATGGATTTGAGTTCCTAATCCTTCATGATGTGCAAATCTCACCTCTGATTGGCTAACAGCAACACAACTCTTCTGCTGCCTTCTTTCACTCTCCTCTCCTGGGTAAAAAAAATGTAACATTGATGTTTTATCTCCATAAATAACACAAGCTTGAACTTGTTCAACCATGCTCTTTCCTAGCAGCTGAATCATCAAAGTGGGTGAGGCTATAAATACCAATTTTCCCTGTGACGTAGAAGAGAATAGCTCTGTCTGACCTGAGCGTTTTCCCGTTGATTTAATTAATGCAGACGATAAGAAAAGAAAGAAAATTTGTATCTTTTCAGACAACAGTTCAACAGTGTGACTTTAGAATTGGTCTACGTCCCATTACGGAGGCTCAAACAGGTGTCAGAAAAGGAGAGGGTGAATGAGAGTCTGTGAGTGGGCTGAGTCGGAGTAGGGGACATTACAACAAGCACCTACGATAAAATGGGACCATTCGGACTGACAGCGGGTAAATTGTATGTCAGCAAGGTCTGTATTTCAATCGTTGCATATTTTAAATCCACGCAGATGAAAAGGCCTCTCCGTATTGCCTCCTGCAAACAGACTGATTCAAAGCTAACTGTTTTTGATTAAAACGTCAATAAGGCTGCGAGCTCCTTTCATCTCTTGGGCCCTAAACTGTCTGTCTCCTCACCCCTACACCCCCACCACACACACACACACACACTCCATTTCCCACAAACAGAGTGAAGCTCGTGACACGGGCAGCCATTTATCTGCTTTGAGAACTATGTCAGGTAATAAGCCCCGTCTCTAGAGAGCATTTAGCCTGATAGGAAAAGCTGATTGGGACAAAAGGGCCCTGAATCTCATTCTGGCTCCCTCTGTGGCAGGTGACTGCTGAGGTAAACACTCTCCTCAGGGGACTAAGACAGGAAATGAGTGTTTAGAAAGACCAACAACCACCATAATACCAGAGGATGCTGCTGGTATTTAACTATGCTGCGCTTTACTCTAAACCAACAAAATTAAATAGGAAAAGTGGATAAAATTGTTTATATATATATATATATATATATATATATAATTTTTTTTTTGCACCTCAGCAAAGACGTGACGACTCTTCCTGCAGGTTGCATCACTAACCCAGTGCAGGCGCACGGGGATGCTGATCTGTTTGGCTTTGTTTGTTTGAGCCTGAGAGAAATGGAGAGTGGAAGGCAGGATGGCCAGAGCAAGCAGCAGCTGTATCCACAGATGCTCATGTAAAAACATCCTTATTCACATGTTCCCCTCCACTTGTTTGTTTCCTGGTAATTTAGCCCTTCAGCAAGAGGATAAAAAAACAAGAAAAGCCGCTTTGTTTTCATACTAACAAGGCAATTAGCAATCATTACAAATTTACACACTGGGCTGCCTACAGGCAGATAATGATTTACCAACGTGTTTAATGTCCAATTCATTCATCTGTATGCGTACACTTGTGAGAATGAACACAAATGCAAGATACACTAAATTTTCGTTCCTTGGGGACTCATTTCTTTTTCCACTGCTGATTATTTTGTTTAATAATTTTTTTTTGTTTAGTGTAAATATATGTGCAGATCCTGATTGGGTCTGATCACCAGGCAAGTTGGATTCTATAAAAGTGGAGAAAAAGTGAAAAAAAAGAGAGAATCCACACAGAATTTATTAGATGGAGTACAAAAATCAATGCCATGACTTGTTTTGGGATATCAGAAGAGAGTGGAAGGGGGAAAGGGGGGGCAAATATAAAACAAACATTTCTATAAAGAAAACAGTCATCAACAAAAGTTTCAGCTGCAAGACATCTGACTGTCTCACTTTGAGAATTAAAACAAACAAAAACATCAACACACATCTGACCGACATTGAATCAAGAGCTAAATGGATATGGGCAATACGACTAGAAGAAGGAGAAATGAACACTTGTTGTCTCTGACAACTAGAAGCCAAGATGTTGATGCAGAAAAGGGTGATTTATTTTTTTTAGCTTCTTTGTCTGTTTATGAAGGCTGACTAAATGTTACCGGAAATTAAAAAACAAAAAAAAGTATCAGAATATATTAATTAAACTGTTAGAATTTTATTTGAGTGTTTTTATCCAAAAGAACTAAAAGATATTATTTTTATTTAAAAAATATAATCAAAATGGGAAAAAAGGGAAAAATAAAAATAGATAAATAATAAATAAAGACCAAGTTCACCACAAAGCCATGTTTCACTTGTTATTTTTGAAATATGATCACTCCGAGTTTAGCATGCAGGCTAAATATGAAACTTAGTCTTCTAACCCTATTTCCTGCATTAGTCGACCATAGAAAATAGACGGAGAAGCACACAGATTATAAAAGCCAGTCAATTCTGTCATGTTGAAAAATGGACTCACCCATCTTGACTCGTGACGGCGAAGGCTGTTGTTGATTTAGCATCCAGGAGAGAGCAGAGCATTTCTCGATTTGTAGAAGCTAACCATTAGCATTATCAACTCTACCCCACAGCAGAATTTCTTCAGGCTTGTGTTATTTGTGGAGATTAAACATCAACATTGCAGAGCAAACAGAGTCAGTGGTAGAGTCACGTTGTTGTTAGCCAATCAGAGGCAAGATGTCCAAAAATGAGGAAATAAGACCCCAAAACCTGTCGTCTTCAGCCCAACTCGGCTGTGGCTAACTTCTAGTTCCTGAAACAAGAGCGCCAAGAGATTGACTTAAGAGGCATTCGTTCATATTAGAGACCACCGCAGATGTGTTGGAAAAAATGAGCAAACTTGGGTTTTTTAACTAATGTTTCTAATGTTTTTCATTGGAGATTACAGCAGTTTTAGGACCACAGTAAAACATTTTAGCTGTGATTTAGCTGTTAACATGTAAATATTTATAACTTTTAAATAGAAATAAATTAAAATGGTAGAAAAATCCCTTTATGTCCAGTGTTTAACAATAAAAGCAAGCTTTAAAATCATTCTTATTATTGAGATCTGCAAACAGTTGATTAAAATCAGTCCGATAATCATTTCCACACTTGTTTCTGTGCTTCGTAGTCACAACAGATGCAGGGTCTTCAGTGTTTTGCTGCATCCTCGTGGTCCCCGGCTCTGCGTGGCCTCATTTCATATGCAGATTCATCTGGCTCAGGGCAGCAGTGGCCATGTGGTCCCCAGGGTCAGGCCCTCTGTTTAAGGTCCCTTTGGGCCAACGCCCCCCTACCCTTTTTACCTGCTGAAGCTCATATGAGCAACTATGACTGCCATATGTGAGGCTGTAGGAAAGCAGATGCTGTTTTTCCATTTGTGAAATCAAGTTTTTGGAAAGCAAACAGCATTCTGATGGTCCAAGCGGAGTCACTGACAGTGTAAAAGGGGAGAGGGGGCAGCAGGCGTGGTCATTCTGTGCTACTCGCAAACACTGCAAGATCTGAACCTCACTGTGAGGATTTGCTGATCTCACATGACACAAACTACTGATGAGTTATCCGTCTGAGGCTGAGCAGTTCCTTTGTCAGTCATCTGCTGATACTGATGGACAATACGGGGGTGCGGGCTCATGTCACAAAGAGAAAAGCCTGAATGAAATGGCAGACTCTCTCGCCATCCCTCTGAATGCCCTGCGCTCGTCTGTCGCTGTCCCCGAACATCCACCATCACGAGCAGCAGCCTGCAAAGCTGTGACAAGTATGACATCTGTCAATCAGAGATGGGTTGCAGAGGACAGCAGCAGTCCAACAAGAACAAACAGCAGGAGGTTACGCTGCTGAGTACACCTCAGGTTCAGGCCACTTTTAAAACAAGCTCCACCTGTCTGAAAGTTACAAAAATCACAAAAAGTTGACACAAATTATGTTTCCACAATTAAAGTTGTGCTGACTTGAACTTCCAAAGGTTGGATTTTCCACAATTATGTGTCAAAGCTCTGAAGGACTGCAGCCGCCGACCCGCTCCTGGCGACAAATTTCATTAACAAACCTGATGTATACAGCAAAGGCAGCCACAGTTCAAATGGAGGACATAAATTTCAGCCTGTGGGCTACAGCGGTCACATTACAACTAATCAGACGCTCCCCCTATATACCCTGCTTCTGTTCAGATGAGTGAGGGGAGATAAAGGGGAAAATACAGTAAGATGCCTTATTTCTAATCAGCATAAATTACCAGCATCCATCAGGTGAAGCTCAAATTAAAATCCCCATTTGATGAAGCAGAGGGGAAATATGTGGTCATGAATCTCTGATTTTAATATAATTCCCAAAGACAAACGTCTATCGTGCAGGTTTCTGCTAAATTTCTGCAATAAAAAGAGAAAATGAAGATCAAAGGCAATTTTAAAAATCTTGTGTTTAAAACTGAACTTTATTAATTTTACAATGATCTGTTGTGAAATTATATAACATTATAACAGTGGTAAAATGAATAAAATTGGCCCTCGCCAACACATTTATAGGACTTGAAATGGGAGACTTGTTGTCTTTTCTTGTCATTATTTGAATTCTTCCCCAGTTGATGAAAATGAAATTTTTTGAATTTCCCACAGAACCATCTAATAGTGAGAACATATAAAAGTTTTTCCTAAATGGGGACTTGTTATGACTTTTTTCTTAAGTTATAATAGCTCCAAAATTGATACAAAACAAAATCTCTCTCACATGAAGCAATTTCAGCAGAGTTAAGCTTGGCATTTTCAGTACCTTCCAGGATGAGCCATATCAGCACTCTGTCACTTTAAGGAAACAAGTCAACTCAAGCTGCTATAGGCTGGGCAGCTCTGATATCTGGGAGGGGCTTGGAGTAGCACTGCTTCTCATCCAGTAGAATGTCTCTCTTGCACGTGAGAGGTGGTTCTATGCTGATTTCCCAGTTTGTGACATCACAAATGGGGACTTTTTGAAACGGCTTGTTTAAAGCCGTAAATACCTAAAGTGAAACATTAACAGAATGTGGGAAAATGTATTTTTCCACATTTGCAGTGTTTATAGAGGCAGTAGAGAAAAGGCAGCAAAAAAGGATGCAAAAGGTGAATGTAGCATAATATGTGCCCTTAAAAGTCTGCCTGAATGAGCAACAGTTTTAATGATAACTTCTTGATTACAAATAATGATGAGCCTTAAAGGACTCTTAAGCCTAGGGCACACCAGAGGCAGACGCGCCGCGCAGTGTCGCACCCACGCCGCCATTGTAAATAGAGGCCATTATAGTTAATGAGAGTGGGTACACAGCGATCGCTGCGCCGCATCCCAGAAGCGCAGCGCCAAGGCGCTAAAGATAGGCACCAGTTCTATCTCAAGCAACATTGTGGAGTGCTTTACAAGAGACATTACGACGCAGAACCACTTTACAGCGCAAACCCAGCCAGGTTTTGATAACTTTAAAATATTATTGATCTTAACGTATTTTAATAAACAGAGTACCATTGTTAATGAATTAGAGTCTCACAAAACGCGACAGCAAGTCTGATCACGTATAAACAATAGTCACTTCCCGCTTCCTGTTCTCAAGTCCCGCGTGATGTTGTGACTATGACGTGACTTTCCAAGGAGCGCTCAGCGGGGCGGCGCATCCGACCACTTGACTTCTCAGAACCACAAGCGTGGCACTGTCTGCGTGGCGTGTCTGCCTCCGGTGTGCCCCAGGCTTTAGGGCTGGGATAAACTTGCTTTTAATCACGTGTTTATCATGGCTGCCTCACATAACTTGCTTTTGATTGAACCTTTGTTTCTGTGCATTTTCTGAAATTGACGTGACACATTTGCTAGCTTCTATATGCGAGTAACCAGTAGGGGGAGTTGACAAAACGAGACATACACACCATTGTCACCAGAGCCGGATTAAGGCAAAGGCAAAGTAGGCACGTGCCTAGGGCCTGATTGGCTGGATGGGGCCCAGACAGAGGAACAAAATTATAAATAAATAAATTAAAAATTAAATGTACAAATGTCCTATGATAGAATTTGTAGCTAGGACTCCAATCTACAATTTGTTTAAATAATTTATCAATTAACTAAAAATAGTGACAATGTTTATCTTAACCATAGACCGTTTCATTGGCTACGTCACACCTCTGGGGTCCACGGACAAGTATACGCGTCTTTTGAACAGGTCTGATTTGGGACGCTGTAGCAGCAAGACTCCGCCTCCCTGAGTTTCGGTTTCAATTCGGCTTTAAAAAGGAGATTATAAACTACACCCCAGTTTTTAAATTTTGTTAATAGTCAACGTAAAAGCGGAGTTATACTAAACTAAAAATGACCTATTTTTAGACAATCTGATAACTTGTCAAAACAGCGGTTTAGTAATCTGTGAGCGGGAATGTGCTTGTGAACATTAAAAACCCACAAAAACACTAGATCCTTTTGCTGTTGGTGGAAGTCTCACATATTCAGCTGATAAAAAGTATCATTATGTAGCTGAGAGAGAGAAAGGAAGGCTGCACGAGTAACGAGATGTGCGCAAAAAGGAGCCGCTTCGCAGGGAAAGTAGTGGCGCGAACGGAGTAACAACAAACAATTAGACAGATATTGACGGTAAACTTTGTATTTTGGAGCGATCCGGACAGATATATTGTCGCTGCAGTTTAGTAGGCTTTTACTAGGCTTATATAAAGGATGATGAGAAGGATAAATGTCCACCAGGCAGTTCAGATAGTACGGCTGTTTTTAGAACTGGAAGCAGAGGAAGTGGACGGAGACTCGCAGCCGGAGTCTGAGGCAAATAGCGAGGATGTTGATGACGATGTGGCAAATCCATCCTTCCTCATAGAAGAGTTGGGTCATGATGAGGTAGAGGATGAAGGAAGAGATCCAGCTCCTCAGAGATCCAACAAGAGGAGTGGGCGGCGCCGCGCAGCTGTCAGATCTCGGCGTGAGACGGAGCCACTCTTCTCTCTCCAAAATCCATGTATATTATTGCCAAATTAATAAATAAGTATAAATTCAGATAGTCCAGGCTGTCCTGAAATTAATGATACCCCATAAGGCAATATTTATTGTTTTTATTAGAAAATACAAAAGACAAACCAAAATGAGTCAAAAACGGTGATTTACACTCTGGATCCCAGAGAGCTAATAATTTTTTTAAATTAGTTATTTGCTATATTTAGTCATATTTTTTATAAATGTACAGTCTAGATTACCAGTCTAAATGATAAAAAACATTCGTCATAAATGTTTGTTGGTTTCACAGTAAAATAAACAACTTTTTTTCCTATTCAGATTTTATGTTTTTGAGTGATTTAAGGTCTAATATGCAACCTCTTTATGTCCAAATATAAAAAAATAAGCATAGATTCATAAAGTCCAGGTTGTGCTGAAAAGATTGATACCACATAAGGTAGTGGTTATGGTTTTTATTTTGGAAATACAAAGGAAAACTGACGGCAAATTACACCCTGGACCCCAGAGGGTTAAGGCGCCACCCAATGAAGGACGTCAGAGAAGCGGTCAGAGTCAGAGCGGGACACAACAAAGCTAGCAGGTGTTTTTGAGTAGGCTAACTTTCACGATGCTTTCGGGTGTGGCAAAACGCAAAAAAAAAATGAAGAGGAACTAAAGAAGAGACAGCGGGGGGCCTTACAGAAGTTTCTGTCGGGCTGCTCGGGCAGCCGTCCGACAGCTGTGAACATGCTCGAGTCAGCAGAGCCAGAGGCCGGGCCCGAGCAAGACCCGGAGGAGACACAACCCGAAGACGCAGTGGAAGATGCGGCGGAAGACGATGTAGCGCCAACGCCGTCAACATCAGCGCCTTCACAGAAGGACAAACTGGAAGAACAGCAGCCAGCCAGAAGTGAGCCCAATATAGTCTTATAGGAGCCTCTAGACCCAGACAGGGTATTAACAACTAGCTACCCATCTGATCCTGCAAAGTGGTACCAAACTGATGAGCACTTTGCACTAAACTATCCCTCTCAAAATATTGGATATTCTTCTGCATCACAGAGGAAATCTGGAGACATAGACTGAAGCTTAACCAAGGAACATTTCTTTAGACGTGTTTCTGCTGTGACTGAGGCCATGTGATGCTGGAAGGCTGAAGATTATCCCGGAGTAGATAATGCTAAATGGTTTCCTTGGTAAGTGTTGCTGGTTTTATTAATTATTTGTCAAATAATTTTATTAATGTTCAAATAGCAAAACAATAAGTTCACACTCAGAAAATTGACACAGAATTTCTGATTCAGCAGAGGCAACAGCCTACAACACATGACTTATTTTGGCATACAAACAACCAATTTGTAACCAAAAACTAGGCTATGTAAAATGTGAATGAACTTTTATAAGTAAATTTTGTAAGTTTCAGATTTCAATTCATTACATAACATCGATGGAGGGGGAGGGGGGGGGGGCCCTAAAAATGCAGCCTGCCTAGTGTAGTCCATTTATTTAATCCGGCTCTGATTGTCACGGCGTCTTACATAGCATCTACGGTACAGATGCTGTCTTTTTCCTGCCGTGATTTCAAATTGAACCAGCTGCTGATCTTTTATTGTGTCCATGTTTGTTTTGTTTGTACCCAGCAAATCCAGCACCTATCCAGTTAGGTACTGTGCCCCCTAGGGGAATCCTCCAGTACTACAGGCAGTGGACAAGACGCAGCATGTTGCCTGCATCAATGCAAGGTTAAAAACAAGTACGTATATTCTTAGCCTTAGAGTTTTACCAGCTTAAAGTTTGTTTTTTAAGTATAATTTTCGAACAATGTGAGCCACTAACTTGTCTATAGGGACATTTAAACATGGCGTTTGAGCTATTTAGGAATTTTCTGCCAAATACTAAAGGCTAGCTGGTTGTTTGTGCAAAGAAAATAACCAGTAAACAAACAAAACTGGTTCTGCATTCAAGTTTTACTTTAACCAAGGAAAGTCAACTTTATTCTAAAGATTTCAGAAAATTGAAATAAAGAACCTTTAATGTGTTTAATGAGTCTTTTAAAAAGTCCTCATGATTCAGTTTTACTGCTGTGGTGCCCCCGGTCTGATGACTCATAGGGGCAAATAAAACCAATTCAATTTGGGAAAATATTGAGCATTATTATTTTAACCTTAGAGTTAACCGCTAAAGCCCTGAAGTCCCTGCAGAAAAGAGCTCCACTGGTCACAGACTGAACCCTCTGGACACTGCAGATAAAAACCACTTAAAGCTAATTAGTGTAATTGAACAAATTACGAGATTAAAAGCACATATTTAACATTTGTAAAAGTGTTTGGAAGCGGATGATTAAAAGCTCTATAAAACAACACACTACAATGAAATTTGTCCAATTAATCAAATAAAAGACGCAATTACCTAAGTGAGAGCTTTGGCCCTGCAGTGAATAAAGTAAGTTCCTGTGGCGTTTTGTTTTATTTGATCTAAAAACTGAGCATAACGAGCATCTCGAGACAATCAGAAATGATATTTGCTGTTTTCTGCAAATAACAACAAACTGCACTGACTCTAAACCTTGTGGCAGGAAGCTAAAAGACAAGAAGCTCGTCCAATAAGGACAGCTTTGGACGCAGCTCTCCCTGCCTAGTTTAGTTTTATTGAACAGATGGCATTTCAATTTTGAACTTTTGCACTGGTGCAAAAAAAGCTTGGAGAGTCAGGCTGTTTTTCTCACATCGCTGACAGAAGCTGCGCATCAGATGAAGGGGATGTGTGAAATAGCATTCCCGAGCAATTCTGTCTCCATGCTCAGGACGCAAACACTCAGACAGAGACACGGTGCGGAGGCTGGACCATGCTGCTCCATCAGATGTTAAAAAAATATATCAAAGGCAGAGGAAATCATCTCTTTGCTTAATATTAGACCATTTAAATGTTAGAAGTTATTATTATGATAAGTTATTTACTGAAGGGGTTGCATGTGTTGAAATTAAGCCAAACAGGCAAACCGTGGAGGTCCTGTCACATCACAACGTAGAAAAAGAGGGAACCTGCCATTTATTTAATGATATCCGTCCACCATCCGCTGATATTGCCCCACATTAGCGGCATCATGTTCTCAATTTTCCCCCAGCAGCTTTGGCCATCCTGGCAGCCAGCTTGCCCACGCCGGCACGAGTCGAGAGGACAACTGGAGAAAGATCACAGTTCAGGCTCAGTCAGATGGAAAATATGGAAATCAGGCGGTGGACGGACAGGCCGCTGTGTGTTCCCCCTGTTTCAGCAAGCTGCCACAGTTTGACTGACAAACTGACTTTTTGAGGGTCCTGTGCCCATTCCAGTCAGAGTTTATTGAAGGTGATTTTGATCTCCTCCATGAGGCCGCAGCAGTGGTGCTGCCATCTGTCACCTTGATTGCATGGCGGCCTCTCTGGGGGGAGCGCCATGGCTCCTGATCGTTTACAGATTGTGCTGCTTTCGCCTCCATAAGGGCCACATGCGCAGGGCCAGATGGTGAGCATACACGCTTATTATGAGTCTTTATCTCTGTGCAGGAAGGAGTGGAACCATTAGGCCTCCCTCAGGATCTTCACTCCTCTCTGCTGCCGTGCTGTTCTTCCACAAATACAGTCCTCTTCTTCAGCTGTCACTGGCCTAAGACAATACGCACACACTCGGGCAAACACAGCACACTTGTCAAAAGAAATAACCAAATCCACTCTGAGAACGTCATGTTTCTGCAGCGGAAACACGCAAAGACCTGTTTTTTAACAACATCAGGTAACATAATAGGAGTGTAGGTGGGATTTATTGTCATGGTAACATGCTTTCATCCCACGACTGTCGTTATTTGATGTGTGACATCCGTTGACATATGCTGCGAATGTTGCACCTTTACAGATTGCAGCGTCCTGCAGGATGGAAGCAGAAGCCATGTGGCCACGAGAGACCGAGATGAGATTGTCGTGGTAAAATAATCAACGTGCACGACAATGTGCAGCTGAGTGGACGTGCACAAATGTCCGCTCATGTGAGAGTCTGATTCAAGCAGATTCATCCCTGGTACGAGACGCTGGCAGGAGGCTGTTGTTCTTCTCCCTGGCATATGCACGGCATGACCAGGAGGGTAAAGAGTATGTTCAGGATTAAAAATCTGACATGTGTGACATCAGCACTCATTTATCACGCTACCTTCAAAGGCCCAAAAAGTTTGCTCGCTTAAACGACGTTTGATTTTTGCAGATGAGGCAAAATGGATTTCACAATTATCAGGGCATTTACTGCGTAATGCTTTAACGAGCTTTAGCAGGCTCTTTATGAGAGGTAATATCCCACTTGATCACAGATTAACGCAGAACGTTCCAGTGTGCATTTTAAACCGCTCAAAGCATGGATTCACCTCTCCCAATTACATCTAATCTAATGTTTGAAATGCCTGAGCAAAGACGCACCATTCAAGCAAAAATGTTAACGAGTTGGGAAAAAAAACTGTAAATAATGTCTCAAAATGAGTAAAAGCTTCTAAAATCCAACATTAATCCCATCAAGTGGCTCTAGTTTGTCAAATAAAATGATTGTAGAAGATTCATCTGCACTCGGTTGTCCTTTGCTGTCCCTGATTTTTTGTCCTGAAGCAAAAACAGCAATGTGTTGCACTTTTAGGACAACAGACGGCTATCCGTGAGGGTGAGCCTCTCGTCATTCTCCTGCACGGTGCACAAATGTGACACGCTGTATGACAGCCTGTGGTTGTGTTTCTTCCTAAAGCAGAAGCTGCAGACTGCATCACGACTTTGGTCAAACTGAGGTAAAGGAAACCTTAAAACGACTTTTATCCTTTAAACGATCGCCCATTTCATCACGACGGATTCTATGCAGCAAACTTTACTGCAAAGCGTCTCGATCTGATGAGCGATTTCGCCTAATACGTCTAAATTATCACCGCACTTAATGAACCTAATAGCTCATGAAAGAAGGTCAACAGGGCCTTCAGGGGTTGGGCTGCACCTGAACAGAACCCAACTGCAAATAGATCAGTGGGGTACCGCAGATAGTGCCACGAGCGCCTGACCCTCACCAGCTGAAGGTGTCACCAAGAAAACGGCAGTTAAATTAACCTCTGTGGGTCCAAGCAAACGTGGCCTGAAGCACGCCAGCTTAGTCCACAACCGCTACGCCCATTTCAGCTGCTGGTCCAATGCATCATTAAACGGAGCAATGTTGGGATCATGTTAAAGTGACAATTTTCACCCTTAATCTCATCAAAATATCGTTGAAAATGAATAAATGATGTCCAGTTATTGAATAATACTGGTGGCTTAGCAACATTCAACTATAAAAATCGGGCTTAAAGTACATGGAGCAAGAGTCTAGCGTATTTGGGGTACGCCATATTAGAAGCCATGTTTCCTTCTGGCTGGCTTGGGGTCCTGCGCCTGTCGATGACGTCACACTAGACGATTGGCTGGATGTACGACTTACGGAAGTTACGTTACTACGTTTGAAAACATTTACGCAGAAAGAAACACAAATGTAATTACAAAACTGATGAACTCTTTCCAAAACCCATGTGAAAGAACAGAATCAAAAAAGAGATGCAGTATATTTTGGTCGGGTGGTATTGCCGTATTATGATGCTACAGCACCAGGAAACTACACACCGCTACTTTAAAGAAAATTACAAGGGCCTTCATACTGCATTGGTGCTATTGTTCTAACTGCAGGCATGCTGTATTTATACATCATTGATCATCAACTGAAGGTCTATGGGCCAAATACCACCCACTGCCTTGCTCCATTCAGCCGAGGAAAGTGTTAAATTATTAGAGCAGACAAGTACTTTCTTTCTGAAGTTATAATAGTGCTATGGTCAAAACAAAACATTGTTTATGAATTTCTTTGCACTAAAACCTTCTCACATTAAATGGTTTCCAGTTTTGTTCTTTACATTTTCAGTACTTTCCAGAATGAGTCATTTCAGGGCTCTGTCCCTTTAACTCATTTGCTGCCAGCCATTTCCTGATCGGCAAAGCCCTTCGCTGCCAGAGTTTCTCGCCGTTTTTACTGTTTTTTAAGAGTCACAGAACGTTGAGCGCTAGGATGATGTCGACGTCAAAACAACCAAAACAAAGCGGAGACTCGCCTCTTACATCAGGAAGAATCCGCGTGTTTCCAGCTTTATCCGTTCTTTCATAATCCGTTGTTGAATTGTGATTGGCAGAAGCTTTTCCAGTTCGCGCCTCACTTTTTTTACAGCAGAGGCCCAAAACGATCTCCTAACACATGGATTTTCTGCTTCCTGATCATGTGACGTATGACGTATGCGGATGAAGATTGGCTTTAGAGCTGAGATGTTTGTTCTCACGGTGCGGGGGCTCGTTCCGACGCCAACACAGTAAAAAAATGCAAATGACGACTTTAGTCGTCAATGGCAGTGAATGAGTTAAGAAAACACTATGTAGCTGGCCACGCCCACCCATCTACAGATAATAATGAGCAGCCTGAGCATGGGATGGCTTTAGGTTTTCTAAATAGAAGACACATGCAGATTTCTTGTTGATTAATAAGTAAAAAAATAAATAATAATAAAAATTCTATACCTATGAAAACTCAGTGGCCAAGCTAAAAAGTACAGATAATAAACTGTAGACTTTTTTGGATACATTCTTCAGTCTGTCTCCTTGCTTATTATTGTGCCAACTGGTGAAATCTCGCATGACCTTGCAGTTCTTCTAAGACTTTGTTACCTGATGGGATCAGCTGCGTGGGATGCTTTCGCCACTGATTTACATCTGAAACGCTCCCGGTGGATGAGACATGCCGCCGAGCTCGTGGGAAAAACACATATATGACGATGCGCGTCACTTAGGCATCTAGTGGAAAGCTCGGGTTACGCACACATTCTGGTAAGAATGAAAAACAAGACAAATATCCTCTTGATGTAAAGATGTCTGAATTGAACCTAATTTCTAAACACAAAGGACTTCCACATCTGTGTCGCATTTACAATAAAAAATATTTTGATTATATAATTAATTTATAATAAATAATTTATTTATTATGAACTGCTTTAATATGTTAACAAAACTCATCACATGACTTGTTACAGGAGTCCCTTTATATTTATATCAAACGACACAAATTCCCCTACTTGACATAAAGTGTTATTTAGTATTTTTTCTAATAAACATTTATATATTCCTAAAACATCAAACTTAGCATAGCTGTTGCATCCGTTTGAAAGAGATCTACCTCTTTAATATGATTAGTACACTCCATAAAAACCTGTTGTTATACTACCCTCTAGTGGAGAATCAAAGCCCTGCAGGAGGAAAATATTCATGTTATTATCATTATTGAGTTATATTGCATTTTTATGCAATGAATTGCAATACATACAAGTTAAAATACTCTAATTGTATTATTTTTATTTATTATTATTATTATTATTATTATAAATTTTAATAATAAATAACTTTTAGATCATATTATACTGGTCTGTAAAAAATTATGATACCATTCATATGCATGAATTCAGCAAAGCTTATCAGTCTTAAAAATAAATTGGACTTAGAAAATAGAAATGCTTTCTATGTATGGCTGCAGAATTTTCAGGACATGGCTAATCGAAGGTTGTTCTCTGTGCTGTCTATATAAAACAGTGTGTACAACTCCATTAGTAACAATAACACAGTATTTTAGCTAAATACATTTAACTAAGATTATTTAAAACTTTGCGCCTACTGAAAATAGAAATTTTACATGAAGCGGTCAATTTACAACAGACAGAAATCTGACCTGAGAAATAACATGAAAATGTTTATTATTCAAGTCCAACAGAGTGTTTTACGAGAGATTTCGTGGCCAAACTTCTATGTAATTGCAGATGCAACGCTAGACCCCAGTGGAGACATACCATCGGAGAGCACAGGAGCTGAGTTGCTTAGAGAAAGCTTCCTCTTGTTTGCGTTGGAATTAGCTCTGAGTGCTTGCACGCACACACACATGCGCACTTGCACACACACACACAGACACACATGTCACTCTCAGCCTTTTTCACCCTTCTGCATCAATCTGTTCCCAAGCTGTTCCCACATTTTGGTGAATTTCCCAGGCTTATTCCTTGGCAGACATGAATACTGGGGCTGATTACTTTAGCGTGAACCCATCAAGTCTGCCCAGTCTGCAAATGCTCAAAAATAAATAAATAAATAAATAAATAACAGCTACCTTGAGCTCCTTAAAGGAATCTTAGTTTCACAAGTAAACAAAAATGAAAAGAAAAAGACGAGCAGCAAACTTAGTTTCACACATCCGAGCGCTGGCGTTTAAATTTGATGCAGAACAACAAATGCAATCCTCATTAAAGATTATGAAACCAAAATCTAACCTGGCACTCAATCAAATGCACATTTACTCCCTCTTTATGTCTCATAAATTACAGTTCTGGTGCACTGTGCAAATATTACCAAGCTGTAAGACAGCTGTGCCCCATTAAAATGTGTTATGGTTGCTGATTTCCTACAGCACACGGTCACCTCGCCAAAGCTGCAGCCAGTAATTAGCAGAGATGAAACGTTTAATTGTGCCTTAATTTTGATAAAATTTGTCTGTCAACCATCCTATAATCAGGCATTATGCTCACAAATTGACGTCGGCAGCTGTAGGCAGGGAGACATCCCTTCACCTGACAGATGAGTGGAGATGTCACCGCCGCGTTTTAACCTGTGGAAGCAGGCCGGTCCGAGAGGATGATCGCGAGAATCAGCTGGAAACAATGGTCGTTCCTGTGAGGAGATAAGAAGATGGGAGCATGTGGGTGATCTCGTCAGAATCACAAGACCACAGGAAGAAAGCCTTCCCTGACAGATGGATGACAGCACCGTAGGAGTGGGACAAGGTCAAGATGGGAGACACATGAAGCTTCTCCACGCTGACGGACAGAGAGTGTGTGATTTCTCAGGGTGCTAAGCCGCGTCGCTCTGCCAAAGCACGACGCCGGCAAGCTGAGAAGAGCTGCTTGTAGGGAAAATGGACTCGAGCCGAAGGAGCAGTAATATCAGAACTCCACAAAGGAAGGGCTGTTGGGTAAATATTTTACAAAAATAGGATGCCTGAACGAGTGAAAGGAGCAAACAGTAAAGGACAGCAGCCGATTTGCATATTTATGATCAATGTTGTCCCTGAGAGAGGCCACCCCCTCCCTCGAGCATTAAATGTAATTATTATCATCTGAGTGGGAGACAGTTTTTCACCAACATGCAACGCATAAAACATATCATTACAATGGGGCTGCGACAGGAAATGAGATGTGGGGCAGGGCTCCAGGCACAACCCCCTTTTTCTAATCACGACGGCCAACTGTCACTCCCAGCTTTGAGCAGCAGCGTGGAAGGATTTCACTGCAAACTTTTGGAGAGGCTCTGCAGCGGTAGGACATCCTGCACAACATGTGGCACCCGTGATAATTACAGCAGAATTAACACAGGCGGGTTTACGGCCCTTCTGCCGCCACGAGATGGCTGCCAGATAGACACAGGCCTCGTGTTTGAGCAGCGCACTCGGGTCCAGACGCCCACCCGTCTCAACACTTCTCACCACAACAACTGTTCTGGAGAAGAGGACCACTTTCAGCAGAGCTGCCTGTCACAAGCCCTCTCATCCTCGCAGCAAAGTCTGCATAAATTTTTTAAAGCGCTCTTGTAAAATGACAAATTAGAAGCCAAATGAATATTGTTAGTGGTGTACTCTTGGTTTTGACCACCTGCTTTCATCAATGAGCATTTCTGTTCATTTATAAACGTTTTGGGTACTGTACAACATTGTCCTATGATAGATGAAAATAGACATAGACATACCATCTACTTGGAAATTAGGTGAATTAACTTTGAAGAAAACTAAATTATAGCCTGGAAAGTAGGGCTGGGCAATAAATCGAAAATTTATCGTTATCAAAATTTCTGACCCTTATCGTGATTATTTTTCCCGTGTCAATAAATAGACCCTTTTACTACCTACATCATCAAAAGTTGCGCGCGCAGCCTGGCAACGAGAGTGAAGGCTTCCTCATTCACACTCGATACTAAAACAGCGTTTTAAACCCTTTGTTTTGAAGTTCTGAGCACATAAAAATGTCGGGTTGTTGCGTGTATGGATGCCAGAATCGCTTCTCTTCAAGCAGTGGACTGAAACTTTACAGAATTCCCAAGTTCTACATTTTTCCTGCTCAGGTCTTTCCATGCACATGCCTGAGATGTAACTGCAGCCTTTTCTGTTTTTCCCATCCTAACACAAACCTCATCTTTGAATAAAATTGCTGCTGCGTGGCTGCAGCATGACCCAAGTCTGGAACGTCAAAATGACAGAATTAAACAAATTTATACGCTTTATTTCATGCTTCAAATTAACATTTCGTTCTAATTCATCTGTATTTTCCCACTGCATATTAGTATAAACTGTATTTCTCTAAAATTAACACGATTGTACTCTGAGCACGCTAAAAAAAGAAACCTATGCTATACTCACCCTGCCATGCAGGTACAGTTGGCTGTGAGGACGTAGTTCTCTGGTTTGTTTACTATGACCCAAGCCTCGTACATAGCAGTCTTGTGTCCTTGTCTTTGCTAGGAAGGACTTCTGCCTTTAAGACGCAAAACTCAGAGTCTATGTCGTGATATTTTACTTTCTGTACGTGGCCACAGACAACATAGTTGTATGCATCTAACGATTTGTATGCCCGTAGCTTCTCACGTGTGTACTTACTGGGCCTCTCCACTAAAAACGTATATATGTCGGGCCACTGGATATCTGGCCACGCACCTACATCTTCCACCCATTCCGTAATGCCACAGGGATCCGGGAGTCTGTTGCCATTCGTTAAAGTGAATTTAATAATATAACATTCAAGATTTGCCGGTGATAACCCCGCAACGTAGCTTGATAAAGCCTGAAACATCGCCATTCTCTGTTGCCAAGCTGTGCGCGCATTCTCGCTGACGTCATATTGTTTACAAACAGTAAAAGGGTCTATTTGATAACAAAAATGAAAAGATGTGTGTGGGTTGGCTAAGTTCATGTCCCTTTAAGAAGCTGTGCCACCTTGAGTCATGTAAAAATTGACTCAATGTAATCTACGTGACAGCCCCATCTAGTGGACAACTTTTGTTTCTGCGCATACCTGTAGTTATCGTCCATTTATCGTTATCGAGGTGAAATCCTCAATATATCGTGATATTGATTTTAACCATCTAGTCTGGCCACGACCCACAGAGAGCTCATTCGTAGGGGTGGAGTATACGTTTGTCTTTCAAACTGTCTCTGCACCCCCTTGGACAGTGCTAGAACCAATCAGAACAAAGAATAATGTGATGTAATCATTGCTATTGCACTCAGTCCAAACGACAATCCACCTTAAATCTCTGAAGAAGTAGAAGAAGTACCTTTGTCTGCTCATGTCGCAAAAGCTGCTTTCAAAATATGCACCGAAGCGGTATTTCAGGGTTATACTACTGCCACGGCGCGTTCTTTGAATGCAAAACGTCGGCATGGCAAGGCGGGAATATTCCACCATTAGTGCCACCAAGGTTTTTTAAACAGTATCAGCTGAGATGCAAACTGGATTGATGCAGTGACCTGGGGGCTTCTTGCCTTTAGAGCAGAAGAACAGATTGCAAGACAGTTCTCGGGGACTTTGAAGGACGGCCACTTTTGGAGTGGCTCATAAAAAAACATAAATAGCGAGACTTCAGTCAGCATAAACAAACAAGTTACATCCAAGGATGTCCGAACCAGCCTGTACAATACCCCCACATCTCCCTATTGTGTAATCTTTAGTGAAAAACACATGATCACACCACAGGCTGATCACTTATAAATGACCAAAGGCTATTTGGTGCTGCCTCCATTTTGCAGCAGTTTGGCACCCTTACACATCTCAACTTGCATTGCTTGGTTCTTTTAAAACACAGAAAAAAAAGATAAGCGGAGAAGGAAGTGACGCCACCAACATCGACACAGCTCTGAGGATGGCTTTAGTAATTAGCCGAAGTGTGGCGCCATTGTTTTTTTGAAAAAGGCTAAAGAAAAGTTTAAATCGTCAAAAATTGATGCAGAACCTGTTTCCTGAGCCGTCTTATGGGCTCGACACACGGGAGGCAACATCGCCTCTCCTCCATTCATTTTCAATGAGACATGCGCGACAAAGCGATAATAGCGGGTCTCCCTCCTACCAAGCGAAACGCGAAAAACATGTGTGTGAAATTTTGCGCTCGTTCACGTGTCGTGCACAGTCGACCCAGCGACGCAATCCCAGAAAGTTGAAACATTTTCGACTTTTCATCGCTGTCGCTCGGACGAGGACCAATCAACGGAGGTTTCATTCACTGACCAATGAGCGGACAGGATGCTTCGTACATCTCCGAGCAAACATGGAGGAGAAGTTGATTATTATTATGTTTTATATAGTAAAATCAGAAGTAAGATTTCACATAACTCTAGCAGCACCTTGTGAAACATCATATCTACCACTTTTTTAGCTCTGAACCGCTTAAATAACCTTAATTCCCTCCAACGTGACACAGCCAAACAAAACAACGGAAGTTTCGATTTCACCATGGAACAGAACGCGTAGACGGCTTTGCCACTGGCCGCTGCCGCGGATCGCCTCCCGTGTGTCAGGTAATAAAAGCGACAGCGACAAATTTCGCTGATCGCGGTCGTTTGTCGCCTCCTGTGTGTCGAGCCCATAACACCAGATGGCACCAAGCCCACCCAATGTCTCTACAAATATAGAGGGCTGCGACTGGCTGAACCAAAACTTGGCCAACCTGAGGCTACAATAGAGTGTGGCTAGACAAAGAGAGGAAAACCCTTTTCTACGGCAACAATTTGTCTGAATTTTAAGAGCTAACCAAATTTATGAACAAAGGTTTGTTTATTTTAGAAGTCGGCATCATTTTCATGTATATTTGGTGACTGAACTTGATAACCAGACCCTTCAAAGTCTTTGTGTTCCGCCATATGGAAACTCCATCTATAAAGCACCACTACAAGGGAAAGGACATCAATACGAAGGAGGCAGGCACCCGCTTGTCCTTGATTTCCTTGTTTCGGGATTAAAGAAGAGCATTTGCATTTTGAAACACCATGATCAAAAACAATTACACTCCTCCTCCTGTATTTCTCCTCACAGCAAATGAATCAGATTACAAGCCTTGCTGAGCTCCGGTTTCTTATGGCCTTGTACTGCTGACAACATTTGAAGTTTCCTGCAGTAACTTCATTAGTTGTATTTTGTCCAGAATTAGTGGAGCGTGCTGAAAATTGCTAATGACAGATGTTTCTCCACACTGTCACACTCCTTGTATCATTTGATTTGGAAAGCAACATACGGTGTTCTGCTCCATCAGTATGTCACAGACTGTCTGCAAACAGCTGGTCATAACTCAGTTCAGTGAAAACCATTACTTTCCAATGAAGTGCTGGACCCAGTCCAAATTGGGTTTTGGCATGGCCTTAGCTGCACCCGTGACGCAGTGCAGCCCGGTATCGCAGGTAGGTAGAGAGGGGGAGGTGAAGGGAGCAGGTAAGGAAGACTTTTGTCTAAAAAAAAAGACCTTTTACTGTTTTGCAGCTTTTCTGTTTATTTTGTGTTTTGATGCTGGTATGCTAGTCCAGTATGGGATGCTGGTGATGGGATCCTGGACCAGCACCCCATCTTAGGCCAACATTGTATGCTGGTCCACTTACTAAACAAGCACAACAACACAACATATACTTTATTTTTCTGCAGGGATAATAAAGTTTGAAATGAATCTGAATTCAAAATAACGTGTCACATAATCAGTTTTTTTTATTTATGTGGCACTGAGATAAGTTAGCTTAAAGAGGTCCTTCACTGAGAAACCGTTTTATACTTATTTTCGAAAATTATCTGTTTTTCATGCAGGCTGAACATGAAACTAGTCTCCTACACCTATCTCCTGCATTAGCTTATGATAGAAAATAGACGGTGAAACTCTAGAATTTGAAAATCCTGACAGATCTACGTCATACTGTCACTTAACATTCACCCACTCATCCATCTTGACTCATGACAGTGAAGGCTGTTGTTGGTTTAGCGTCCAGAAAATAGCAGAGAACGTCTCAGCTAGTAGAATCTAACCGTTAGCATACAGCAGAACTCCATCAGGCTTGTGTTATTTCTGGAGATAAAACATCAATATTGCAGATGCGATGCTGTTATTCAATCTGAGGTGAGATGTCCAAATACTGGGAAAAAAAAGATTGTCTGCAGCTGAGCATTTTTCCCCAGAGTACGATGTAAAAAAAATCATTCCTACTAGAGACCACTGCAAATATACAGGTCCTTCTAAAAAAATTGTGATAAAGTTCATTATTGTCTAATGCACTGATAAACATTAGACTTTCATATATATTAGATTCACTACACAAAACTGAAGTAGTTTAAGCCTTTTATTGTTTCTAATATTGATGATTTTGGCATACAGCTCATGAAAACCCAAAATTCCTATCTCAAAAAATTAGCGTATCATGAAAAGGTTCTCTAAACGAGCTATTAACCCAATCATCTGAATCAACTAATTAACTCTAAACACCTGCAAAAGATTCCTAAGGCTTTTAAAAACTCCCAGCCTGGTTCATTACTCAAAACCGCTATCATGGGTAAGACTGCCGATGTGGCTGCAGTCCAGAAGGCCATCATTGACACCCTCAAGCAAGAGGGTAAGACACAGAAAGAAATTTCTGAACGAATAGGCTGTTCCCAGAATGCTGTATCAAGGCACCTCCTTGGGAAGTCTGTGGGAAGGAAAAAGTGTGGCAGAAAACGCTGCACAACAAGAAGAGGTGACCGGACCCTGAGGAAGACTGTGGAGAAGGACTGATTCCAGACCTTGGGGGACCTGCGGAAGCAGTGGACTGAGTCTGGATTAGAAACATCCAGAGCCACCGTGTACAGGCGTGTGCATGAAATGGGCTACAGGTGCCGCATTTCCCAGGTCAAGCCACTTTTGAACCAGGAACAGCAGAAGAAGCGCCTGACCTGGGCTACAGAGAAGCAGCACTGGACTGTTGCTCAGTGGTCCAAAGTACTTTTTTCGGATGAAAGCAAATTTTGCATGTCATTCAGAAATCAAGGTGCCAGAGTCTGGAGGAAGACTGGGCAGAGGGAAATGCCAAAATGCCTGAAGTCCAGTGTCAAGTACCCACAGTCAGTGATGGTCTGGGGTGCCATGTCAGCTGCTGGTGTTGGTCCACTGTGTTTTATCAAGGGCAGGGTCAAGGCAGCTAGCTATCAGGAGAGCTTTTGGAACACTTCATGCTTCCATCTGCTGAAAAGCTTTAAGGAGATGAAGATTTCATTTTTCAGCACGACCTGGCACCTGCTCACAGTGCCAAAACCACTGGTAAATGGTTTACTGACCATGGTACTGTTCTCAATTGGCCTGCCAACTCTCCTGACCTGAACCCCATTGAGAATCTGTGTGATATTGTGAAGAGAAAGTTGAGAGACGCAAGTCCCAACACTCTGGATGAGCTTAAGGCCGCTATCGAAGCATCTGGGCCTCCATAACACCTCAGCAGTGACACAGGCTGATTGCCTCCATGCCACGCCGCATTGATGCAGTCATTCCTGCAAAAGGATTCCCGACCAAGTATTGAGTGCATAACTGAACATAATTATTTGAAGGTTGACTTTTTTTGTATTAAAAACACTTTTCTTTTATTGGTCGGATGAAATATGCTAATCTTTTGAGATAGGAATTTTGGGTTTTCATGAGCTGTATACCAAAATCATCAATATTAGAAACAATAAAAGGCTTGAACTACTTCAGTTGTGTCATGATCCGCCCCGGCCTCCCTGACTGTGTCTCTCCTGCCCTGATTAGCCTTATTGTTCTCACCTGTCCCTGATTACTCTGCCCATGTGTTCCTGATTCCCTTGTGTATTTATACCTCCCTCCTGGTTGTTGTCTTTGTCGGTTCATTGTCGCTTGTGCATGTTCGTTCGTCCTGTTGCTCCCGTCCTACAATAAACATCTTTTTATTTTTTACATCCGTCTGCCTGCTCTTCTGCCTCCTGGAACCCACCACCACACATGGTCTGCCACCTCCACCCGCAGAACATGACAAGTTGTGTGTAGTGAATCTAATATATATGAAAGTCTAATGTTTATCAGTACATTAAAGAAAATAATGAACTTCATCACAATATGCAAATTTTTTGAGAAGGACCTGTATTAAAAGTATGTGTGAAAGTTTGGCGAGGTTTGTGTCTTTGACCACATCTGTTGTGTAAACTGATGAAGTGTTTTAGTCAGTCTACTGATGTGGAGCTGAAAGTCACGCCTGCTCACCTGCACATAATCTTGATGTTTGTAATCATTCAATAACTAATTATAACTTAACAATTTAGGAAAATCAATGTTTAAATACGCAGCAGCAAGGAAACAACTACACGAATCAACAGCAGTAAAAACAAATTCAAAAATATCCGACTAGCCTTTTAGAAGTGTGTAAACTACTAAATAACTTTACAGGTGGCCTTCTTAATGGCATATTTTTAGACATTTATAAAATTACGTTTTACATGATTGATGTGCTAACGGCTAGTCCGATTGCAGCCAAAAACAAGACGTAAACCTTCAATGCTGTTGCACAGAAAAGGTCACATTTTGATGCTGCTGGTGATAATTATGCTTTGATATAACGAATAAAGAATTCCATGTAATGGAAAACTGAGGTTTATAAAAAATAATGTTGATATGAATGAAAACTTCAGTAAAATGAATAATAGATTGTTTCTTCTCTGCAAAGTTGTCATTTCGCTCATTTTTTTCTGAGACTTTCATTAAAACAATGTCAAATATTTAAAAGTAAGTTAATTATGTCCTAAATTTGCCCATTAGCCATTTGAAGCTGCAACAGTGCTGCAATTAAAGAGGTAAAGATTTCAGTTGTTAAGCTCTGGCTAGAAAGGCTGTGCTGTGTGCCAGGACATCTCACAGCTCAGCTGCAGCCTGCAAGCAGCAGAAGTGTCATTGACACCTCGCTCCGTCTTTAAAGATAAGGCAGCTATGACGTTCTGTATTCCCAGGCTCGCCGTGTGTTTGTCATTATTTGGTCCAAGCGGTAAAAAATATCAACGGCTAATTAGCATGCCAGCAACATATGGTAAATTAATCAGAGCATTCAGCTTTGAGACTTCTTATACATATATATACATACATATATATCATATATATATACATACATATATATATATATATATATATATATATATATATATATATATATATATATATATATATATATATATATAATTTTTATTATTATTATTACAAAGTGAAAAGTAAGGATTAGATTATTTAAAATGATGTTTTTGGAGATCATGTTTTACTTTGTTATTCATTTATCATACAAAAAGGCTAATTAACTTGTAACTGAGTATTGCTACTGCTAAATGAGCTGTGAACTCATCAGCAGCCATATAGTATGGGCCTTATTTGTTTTCCCTAAAACAGAATGAGCTGTGTGCATTTTAATTTGACAGCAGAACATTTTCTGTTTTCCTCGTGACTATAAAGGTTTTAGATTTTAACTTAATTATTCAGATTTAGTGTAAGACTAACAAGTTCACAAAAACCCAGAAATCAGTATCTTTAAAAACTTGTTCATGAAGATGTTTGCACAAAATTCCTCTCACATAAAACAATCTGTTTTATTTGATATTTTCAGTACCTTCCAGAATGAGCCATTTCAGGGCTCTGTCACTTTAAGAAAACAAGCTGGAGCTGGGCACGCCTACCTATCGGTTGATTGGCTGCTATGAACTGAGAAGCTCAAATATATGAGAGGGGCTTATAGTACAGCCACTGCTTCTCCAACAGCAGCTCCCTCTTGCGCCTGAGAGGTGGTTCTAGTCTAGCTTTCCCATTTATGATGTCACAAACCGCGTATAATTCCTGAAACCAAACACTAACAGTGTTTATACAGGCAATAGAAACGCACACGGCAGCACAAAAAGATGCAAAAGGTGAGTTTTGCATAATATGTCCCCATAAATCAGGCGGAGAAGCTAAAAGTAACTAGGACAGAGAGACCTACTGAAAACTGGATTTAATTTGTTTTAAAAATGTCTCAACTTGCCACAAAATTCCTATTTTTAGTGTTGCATGATGGTTTGAGGTTTGGAATTGGTATGTAAATTAACAACCCAACCCAACTGTTTTTTTATTTAAAAAGTGGAATAGTTTACTTAAAATAACTTCCTGTATCATGCATAATATCTTTGATCATTATTTTTTAATGTAGCATTTGTCAATAGAATCAGATTTTACTGCAAAAATATTTGAATATCTAATTTTTAGCCAGAGGAGCCTCTATCAGTCCCCAAGCACCATTTTTAATTGGAGTTGAATTATTGCTAAATTAAAGTCAGGGAAAATTTTGATATGGATCAGGAGAATATATATAAAATAATATATAGAAACTTTAAAAAAATAAAACATGTATTAAACGTTTAATAATCATTTCATTTACGTTTTTGTAGTTTGTAGTAAAAAATAAATTAAACTTGACCTTTTTTTTGCAGTGTTTGAAAATAGTCAAGAGTTGCTAATAAGCATTTGTTGGAGCGCAAATAGCTGCACTAATGCCTTTTTATCCCATTATTCCTGTTATTATTCCCAGGCTAAGCAGCACAGTGGGAGTTAGCGGCTCAGCCTTATAAGGAATACTGTCCCATTAGCTGCTGGAAAGTCTTTAAACTCTTTATTTCTTCATGCTGATTCTGTGCAGAACAACAAAGCCATGCTGTTTAGTCATGGAGAAGTGAAAAATGAAACATCATTTGTGCCTTCATGGTCACATAAGCGTGTCATGTCCCAGCTTTTAATGGGATGTTGTGTTTTTTATATAAATATATTTGAGAGGCACGTCTAATAGGAGTTCTGCCGTGCGTTTAACTGCACTGACGCAGTCACTTTTCACTTTTATACAGTAGGTGTCACATTAAGGCTAAAGTGACAGCATTAGTAGCGCTAACCTAACTAATTACCTTTAATAAATGAGATAGTTTAGCATGTTACTGTGCTGATCACGGTCTTCGTATTCCTGACCCAAAACTGACAATTGTGTTAATTGCGTCTGATGAGGTTAGTTGACACAAATTTGACTATATTACAGTGAAAAAGGAAGAAGGCACTGCCCTCTGAGTCATCAGCTTCATCAACACTAATGAATTTAATGCTTCTTTGGATTTAATACTCATCACACACCTAATTGAGGCTCAGCCCTGAAAATTCAGAGAAGGATGGGAAAGTACAGCGCAGACACCATGTCTGCTGCTAATTTTACCCGTTTTCAACTTTTCTAATAATCACTTATGAACGAAAAGCAAAATGTGGATGTTTTTGTTTTATGCAATAACATTTGCAGATTTTAAGCTGAAATTACTATAGTTATTTCAAATTAGATGATTTTTTTTTTGTTGTTTTATTTGGAAAAAACAAACAAAAAATCCTTTGGTTCAATGTTTTCCCTTTCCTGAACCTCTGTGCATGGCTCTGGGTCTACTAAGGATGTAAAAATGTAGAAATCTTTACTCAAACAAGAGTTTCATTTGCAATTCTTGACTCTTATGGTGCTAGATCTTATGAGATTTAGCATTTCAGCTAAATTTCCATCATTTATAAACAAAAGCAGACATTAATTTAAACTCCTGCACGATGGGCGATGGATTACGAAGAAAAAAAAAACAGAAAAAAAGTAAATTTTCTTTAGCTGCTCATCTTCACACTGTAAAAAATAAAATGTTGAATGTGCTTAACTATGTCAGCTGGTTCCACTAAACCAGGGGTCGTCAATTACAATGGTCCGAGGACCACTCACAAAAAAAAAACAGAAGCGGGGGGGGGGGGGGGGGGGGGGTTCCCCTCCAGCTTGGCTGTGTGACTGCACGAACTGTCCTGTGGGACCCTCACCATGTAACCCTCATGTCCATGCTGTCTCTGGAGGAGCAGATAGGAAACAAGACCTCCTGTAACTTCAAATGAACCAAAGCTTCCTCCCAGTTTCTCTTTAAGTTGAATTTAACATCAGTTTATCATCATGAAACAAAAGAATAAAGTTGAACAAAAACTTCTATTTCTCTCTCCTTTTAATTTCTCCGTGTCCCTAAATAAAAGAGACAGGTTACGCCGCAGCCTCCATCACTGACCCCGCCCCCTCCCCAAGACCGGACCTCCCGACATCACAACACTCAGTCTGATTGAGCGCTTCGAGGAGAAATAATAGTGAA